>NW_006793644.1:0-2055 GCF_000442215.2 Lipotes vexillifer | reverse complement strand
AATTTTTTTTTTTTTTTTTTTTTTTTTGTGGTACGCATGCCTCTCACTGCTGTGGCCTCTCCAGTTGCAGAGCACAGGATCCGGATGCACAGGACCAGCGGCCATGGCCCACGGGCCCAGCTGTTCCGCGGCATGTGGGATCCTCCCAGACCGGGGCACAAACCCACGCCCCCTGCATTAGCAGGCGGACTCTCAACCACTGCGCCACCAGGGAAGCCTGAATCTTTCCTTTTTTGATGGTTCTTGGCTCCTCCCTTTACAACACACATGTTATAATGAAGAATGAATTATTTAAGCATTGTGAATTTTTTGAAATATTGTTCTTGGAACAGAATAAAGAATATGTTGGATAAGGGACATTTTAGAGAGATAAAGAAAAGCTTAAAAGTACTTGTAATTATCCATTAGTCTAAAATACCTAGATTTGGTGGTAGGACTCATAACGGAAACTAAGGGATAGATTCAAGATATATCTTAAAGAAAATATTCTCCAAAAACTGGTGCCAGGAAATAAATTAAGATCACAGAAAATAATTTAGAGGACTCACATTTGCTGCTTAAATAAAAGATAGCAGTGTAACCAAGCCAGATCCTATGGGGCCTTCCCCGGACACACCCTCCCCCATGTACTCTGCCTGCCTCTTGTTTGTAGAAAAGCTGTAGTCTCCAAGGCCTCACTGGAGTTACAAAATCCTGGCTCAAGAATTAATTATTAAAAGGATGTAAACATGCACTTACAAAAATAATAGTTTGGCCAGGAGAACTGGTAACCATTTAAGCAGTAAATCAGCCATATGACAGTCACAGAATCTTTAGTTTCTCCCTGAAGTACATAGATAACAGTATATGATGCATATTCCTGAGTTGTTTTACTAAAATTCCCACTAAATGAAGGAAGTTAACTGCATGATGACCATGAGCATGTAGCCTCAAGATGGGCTGTAACCTGAGAATTGATGTTAACTGCTCTGACACCAGCCTGTTAACTCACCATCAACCAATTATAGAATTGTGCATGAGCTGATCACAAAACCTGTCACTCCCCTCTCTCACCTTGCCCTTAAAAATGTCTTCCCTGAAACCCATCAAGGAGCTCAGGTTTTTTGAGTATTAGCAGCCCTGCAGTGCTTGTCTGGTACCTACAATAAAGACTGCACTTTCCTTCACCACTACCCAGTGTCAGTAGGTTGGCTTTACTGCTTGTGGATGAGTGGACCCAAGTTTGGTTCAGTAACAGCAACACTGTATCCAAAAGGATAAAAGAAGATTCAGAAACTAATACTGTAGGAACATCACTGATATATTTAGAATATTGTGTTGGAGTAGAATATTATTTTTCCTATAATCTTGATAACTCTAGATATTATTTATTGAAGACAATAATTTTTAAGTTTTGCATATGTAAATATATCATATTGCTTTGCATTTTTTGTTTCTAAGGAAGTCAAAGATTTTTTAGCTGTGTATTGTTTACACTTGTATTTCATCTTTGTAATTTACATTGTCATCTTCTCCCAAATTTTGTAGGGTTATTTACATATTTCCAGTTGACTAAACATGTGATAATTTACAGAGTAATCTTTGGTATTATACATGTATATTTTTAAAACACTTTTTAAGTATTCATATTACTTTTATTTATGTGTGTTGTAATGCAAGGATTATGAACATGGGCAATGAAGAATTAGAATGATGTTGTGCATCTCCATATATTGCAGTTGTAAACTTAAATTTTGTTCTTATACATTTTAAAAGAAACTTTATACTAAAGTTCCTTGTATTTACAACTACCTTCTGGATAGTTATATATCCAATGAACACATGGAGCTTTAACATTTATATTTAAACTCATCCCTTAACCATATCATTATGATTAATGGTGTCCCTTTTATGATCAAGAAACTACCTTCATACTCCCAGTCATCCAGTCTTGAAATCTGGAATAATTATTTTCCTCACAATTCTCTCACCACTCAAATCCAATCTACTTCCTACTCTTGCTTATTTCACCTTCACACTTTATATATTTAATGCATAATTTTATTTTGATTCCTG
>NW_006793642.1:0-326 GCF_000442215.2 Lipotes vexillifer | reverse complement strand
CTAGCCCCCTTCAGGCTGTGTTCACTCAGCCAACCCCAGTCCTCTCCCTGGGATCTGACCTCCAAAGCCCGAGCCTCAGATCCCAGCCCCACCTGCCCTGGCAGGTGAGCAGACAAGCCTCTCAGGCTGGTGAGTGTTGGTTGGCATCAGTCCTCTGTGTGGGAATCTCTCTGCTTTGCCCTCTTGCAGCCCTGTTGCTGAGCTTTCTTCCATGGCTCCAAAGCTTCCCCCCTACCCGACTCCCCATCTACACCAGTGAAAGTGTTTTCCTAGTGTGTGGAAACTTTTCCTCCTTCACAGCTCCCTCCCAGAGGTGCAGGTCCCAT
>NW_006793640.1:0-254 GCF_000442215.2 Lipotes vexillifer | reverse complement strand
CTAACCCTAAACATTACCCGAAGCCTTACCCTAACCCTTGCCCTAATCCTGACCCGTACACTAGCACTAACCCGTGCCCTAACACTTATGCTAACCCTCAAACTTTGTTGTACCCTATATTTACCCTAAACCATCCCCGTTACCTAACCCTGACCCTATTGGTAACCCTTACCCGAAGCCTTACCCTAACACGTGCACTAATCCTAACCCATAGGCTAACACTAACCCATGCCCTAACAAGTACGTTAACCATC
>NW_006793639.1:0-2019 GCF_000442215.2 Lipotes vexillifer | reverse complement strand
TGTTCCGCAATGGGAGAGGCCACAACAGTGAGAGGCCTGCGTACCGCAAAAAAAAAAAAAAAAGCTTCTATCTTCTTACCTACAAGAATTCTTCCAGAACAACTAACAAATAGTAAAATAATCTATACTCTGCTCATTCTCTACCCTTTCTTCCAATTCTCAAAGAAGTTTAACGGTAAGCAAGAAAAAAAGGAAAAGGAAAAGCATCATGAATAACCTACAAAACACAATAATCAACCTCCACGTTATTAAAAACTGATTAGCACATCTGTAGTCACAGTCTCCTTGTGCACACAGGAAGCTGTTTCACTATGTGGAGTCATACAACCAGCCTAGGAAATGAGATAAATGACTCAGGAAGAGGGGGAGGTTTGTAAATGGATACATCAGTCAAAAACTTTAATCAAAAACCAGGAGAGAAAGCACTTTATAAGAAAGTAATATGGGAGTATCTGAAGAGCATAACTTGTTAACAAAAGAAAAGGATCATAGAGATGAATCGTAAAGGCCACCTAGTCAAAATCCTTCATTTTCCAGATGAAAAAACTGAAGCCTGAGACCTAAACCATGGATTCCTTTGAAATCCACTGGCTTTCCAGAGAAGGGAATCTAGGAACCACCATAAGAAGGCAGCTTCCTCCCCAGCTGAAATTCACACTATCTTGTAAAATGAGGCAATTGAAATAAATACTGGAAAATGCCAGGAACATTATTTATACATTCTAAATAATAACACCTACTTAGGCCTTAGGGGAGAGTACACACTACAAGCAACTGGATCTTCTGGATTACCAAATGCCCAGGGAGCTGGCTTAGACTGCAGTGCACTCTTGGGATGCTGACAAGGATGCAGTCACACACCTACTTGCCACTCAGAGATCGTTTCCTTTGCTGTCTTCCTTTGGCAAGTAAAAAGACCTAGAAAAAGAGAAGTGTACGCTACAGAATTTACCATATATAGGGTCATACATTTTAGGTTTTCCACCTGTTTTCATTTTTCACAGACATGTTCTAAAAAATAATGGCTTAATAATGTTTAGAAACAATTTTTGGTTAAGAGGGCCAAGAATTAATGTTTATTTGGCATAGGGGTAACTTCCCTGCACATTCATTTTTTTAAAATAAATTTATTTATTTATGGCTGTGTTGGGTCTTCGTGGCTTTCTCTAGTTGCAGAGAGCAGGGGCTACGCTACACTGCGGTGCGCCGGCTTCTCATTGCCGTGGCTTCTCTTGTTACAGAGCACGGGCTCTAGGCGTGCGGGCTTCAGTGGCGCACAGGCTCAGTAGTTGTGGCACACAGGCTTAGCTGCTCTGTGGCATGTAGGATCTTCCCGGACCAGGGCTCAAACCTGTGTCCCCTGCCTTGGCAGGCAGATTCTCAACCACTGAGCCACCAGGGAAGCCCCCTGCTCATTCCTGATATTGCTCATGTGGGAAATTTAGAAGAACATTTTGATTGGCAGATTGGTATATGTTCACACATGGTCTATAACTGCAAAGACAAATTGAAGGCCATGTGGTGATGCAGTTGCTTTCTTTAGTGGAAAGGCATTCAGGACTCGGTTGCCTAATTGGGAGTAAATCTACTTTCAAGTCATTTACAAAAACTGTTCAGATTTTATCGACTTAAGAAAAACACAAAAAAGATTTCTTACTCATTGCAATTTTACTTTTGTAAGTTAAAACAGAATAGAAAATGATCGTTTAATAAATGGATCTAAATTTTTCTGTTATTGGACTCAAGTACAAATATCCATAAAATTCTGGACCTTCAGCTTTCCTCTGTATATCACTCTTTCATTTTTATATTGAACTCTAAATCTAAGGCCAATTTCATTCCCTTGGGATTTGGTGATGACGTCTCAGGAATGAAAACCATCAGCCAGCAGCGCTTGCTCAACTCACAGGTGATTAAGACTTTGGCAAGGGCTCCCCTGGTGGTGCAGTGGTTGAAAGTCTGCCTGCCAATGCAGGGGACACGGGTTTGTGCCCCGGTCCAGGAAGATCCCACATGCCA
>NW_006793637.1:0-2194 GCF_000442215.2 Lipotes vexillifer | reverse complement strand
AACCCGTGTCCCCTGCATTGGCAGGCGGATTCTTAACCACTGTGCCACCAGGGAAGCCCTATTCTTTTATTTTCTAAGTTGAATTCTCAACTAAAATATTCTTAGTCTTTCTATAAATTTTACTCTGACACAGTTTGAGCTGCATTCTATAGGTTTTATAATGAAGCGTTCTCCTCTTTATTACTTCCTAGACAGTTCATAATTTCAGTTTTTATTTCCTCCTTGATCTAAAAACTATTTAGGAGAGTGTTTCTTTCTCTTTTTTTTTAATATTTATTTATTTTGGCTGACCTGGGTCTTTGCCGTGGAATGCAGGATCTTCATTGTGGAACATGGGATCTTTAGTTGTGGCATAAGGACTTCCTAGTTGTGGCATGCATGTGGGATCTGGTTCCCCGACCAGGGATCGAACCCTTGCCCCCTGCATTGGGAGCATGGACTCTAACCCACTGGACCACCAGGGAAGTCCCAGGAGAATGTTTCTTATATCCATGGATAAGCGGGTTTTGTTATTGTTACCTTTTCATTGTTAATTTCCAGTTTCTTGGATTATCATCAGAGAGCATGGTCTTTAAATCAGAAACTTTTTGAATTTATAGTTTCTTTCTGGCCGGATTCATGATTGATTTTGCAACTGTTTCAGGACCCGACACAGCCAAAGAAATAATTCTTTTCTTTAAAGAAAGTATATATTCCCTATTTATATGTACATCTATAAATAGAGCTTACTGATTGGATTATTCAAATCCTCTGTGTGTGTGCTAGAAGTATTTTATTCAAGTTCTCTGAGTACTTATAGTTTTACTTTTATATACTTGACTGCTACCTCATATGATGCATAAAAGTATGGTTATTCCATCTTCTTCACGAATTGTACCTGATTTTATCCTTAAATAACATCTGTTCAATGTGTTCTGTTCAATGTGCTCTGAACTTCATTTCCATTTGTATGACAATAATCTTGCCACTCTTGCTTTGGCCTGGTATCTTTGCATATTTATTTTACTAATTCTTGGTTAATTTTGGAAAGGTATTACACATACAAGGTACAAATATTAAAAGGTACAGTAGAGTAAAATGTGTCTCTCTTCTATCTTTGTTTCCAGCCACCTAGTTCCCCATTTTCTTGTGCATATTTCAGGGTACTTATTTCCCATCTTTCCTTGTCACTTTGTTTTTGGTGCATTTTATGTAAACAACATAAAGCTGCATTTTATTTAATTCAATATTGTCTTTTGATAGATGAATTCAGCCTTATTTACATTTAGAAAAAATACAGTTGGTTTTATTCCTTCCATACATTTTATGTTTATGATTTATATTCCTTGGTGTTGTTTTCTCTATTTTCCATTCCCTTACTTTGGCTGGCTTGGTCTAATTTCTATTATTTTTTTTTCCTCCTATAAATTTGAAGTCCTGTAATGCTTTTTAATTATGTTCATGCTGATCTTCCTAACAGTTATAATTAGACCAATATATTTCCATTAATTTCCAAAACTAAATTATTATGCTGATCCCCCATCAAGATGGGTTCTTTTTAATTCTTTTTTTTTTTAATATTTTATTTATCTATTTTTTGGCTGCGTTGGGTCTTAGTTGCGGCACGTGGGGTCTTCGTTGAGGCTTGCAGGATCTTTCGTGGCAACGCGGGCTCTTCGTTGTGGCACGCCGCCTTCTCTCTCGTTGTGGCACGTGGGCTTAGGCGCCCCACAGCTTGTGGGATCCTAGTTCCCCGACTAGCGATTGAACCCGCGTCCCCTGCATTGGTAAAGCAGATTCTTTACCACTGGACCACCAGGGAAGTCCCCACCAAGATGTTTTATTTTAAGCAACATTCCTCTCCATCTAATCTTTTTCTGTTCTGGAGTTTCTCCTATACACAGGTTAGCACACCTGTCCTCCAAACTCTTTTTCTTCATTCCCTTGTTTCTTTGTAGTTTGGCTTTGTGTTATAACCAATCTTCTAGACAACTAATTCAGTTCTCAGTAGTGACCATTTCTACTCTTAGTTCATCTATTGAATGTTTTAATTAAAAACACTTATCTTGGGGCTTCCTTGGTGGCACAATGGTTAAGAATCCACCTGCCAATGCAGGGGACATGGATTTGAGCCCTGGTCCAGGAAGATCCAACATGCCGCAGAGCAACTAAGCCCATGCGCCACAACTACTGAGCCTGCGCTCTAGAGCCTGCA
>NW_006793636.1:0-280 GCF_000442215.2 Lipotes vexillifer | reverse complement strand
TTATTAACTTAAGATGTCTAGTTTCTTTAATTAACAGTAATCTTTTGATGTTCCAACTACCTGGGTTTTTTTTGCAAAAACCCCTAAATATCCTGTGCCCTCCCTTACCTCTTCAGAACAGTCCCTCAGAGCTATCTGAGAGGCTGTCTCCTGACTTAAGTCCTCAGTATGTCCTCCAAATAAAACATGATTCTCAACTTTTAGGTTGTACATTTTGTTTTCAGTCAACATTTAATTGTATGGCTCATGTAGGTACTATGCCTAAATGTAATGGGATGAG
>NW_006793635.1:0-219 GCF_000442215.2 Lipotes vexillifer | reverse complement strand
CTCTGGCTCTGCCAATTTACTAGGTGTGTGGCCTAATCAATTTGCTGCTGCTTTACATTTGTGAGCACAGATAAACTTTGAACTGTATCCACGGAGATGGAGTCATCCTTCCATTTACATAGGAGGAACCTGAGGTTCAGAGAAGGTGGGGATTGCTAGTACCTCAGAGGGTGAAAGTAGCAACGTGAGTTCCCTGTCCTGATGTGCTGGTAAAAGTCA
>NW_006793632.1:0-275 GCF_000442215.2 Lipotes vexillifer | reverse complement strand
TTGAGCTGCATGAGCTGTTTATATATTTTGGAGATTAATCCTTTGTCCGTTGATTCGTTTTCATGTATTTTCTCCCATTCTGAGGGTTATCTTTTCATCTTGTTTATGGTTTCCTTTGCTGTGCAATAGCTTTGAAGTTTCATGAGGTCCCATTTGTTTATTTTTACTTTTATTTCCATTACTGTAGGAGGTGGATCAAAAAAGATCTTGCTATGATTTATGTCAAAGAGTGCTCTTCCTATGTTTTCCTCTAAGAGTTTTATAGTGTCCAGTCT
>NW_006793631.1:0-2817 GCF_000442215.2 Lipotes vexillifer | reverse complement strand
GCTCAGCGGCCATGGCTCACGGGCCCAGCCGTTCCGCGGCATGTGGGATCTTCCCAGACTGGGAACCCGTGTCCCCTGCATCGGCAGGCGGACTCTCAACCACTGTGCAACCAGGGAAGCCCGAAAAATATAGGTTTTGAAACAAACAGAAACTTGAATTTGAATCACTTTTGTTAAAATACAACTTTCCTTTAGACTCAAAAATGATACGTATTTATCAAAGAACGTTGCTACCAATGTCTTTCTATCTCTGGTCACTTGATTTGGGAAGTCTCTGCTTATCTGATTTTCTCTGTTGGGATCTTACATTAAGTCATTCAACAAACATTTATTTTTCGATTACTATGTTTAGTCACTGATAAGGGGAATAAAATAATGCATATGACTTAGACCCTGCCTTCAAGACATAGACAGGACAATGGGATGTGGCAGCCACATACACACTATAACACCTGTAATGATTACTGCCTTAGAGATCTGAAGCCAGAGCTGAGGAAACATCCACGAGAGGTGGATTACACCTGTTTGGCCAGAGTCTAGGAACTCTTCGGAATGAAGGTGGTGTTGCCGCCTTTGAGCCTTGGTTATTTCACCTGTTAAATGAAGGAACTGGACAAGAGTGACTTGTGGCTTTGGCATTCCGTGATTTTCATTCCCTTATCTTCCACAGGGTTGTCATCAAGGACAGCTCTTTCCCATAAGTAGGAAACTACATGTGAGTTACATATGTGTTCCCAGACAGCGTGCTGCAGAGCTCCCATTACGTGGCTGCCTTCAAAGCCCCTTCTCTTGCAGTGACCCCGCCTGCACATTTGCTTGTGTTGGGCAAGGAGAGATCTGGTCTCAGATCCAGGTCTGGGATGTTTCCTTCCCACTTTCAGCTCCCTTCCTCATTCCATGCTTTCAGGTGTCTTTCAGTGGCAGGTCAAGACCCACTCCACTCCTCCCCACACCCACATTCCCCGAACGGGTAGGACTTGTTCCAATTCAGCTCTGCACCCCTCTAGATCTTAGCACAGTGCCTTGTGCATAGCAGATGCTCAAATAACGTGGACGGATGAATAGCTGTTTTCTCTTTTGGAACTTTGCCTGCAGTTTAAAAGTGTCTGTGTTTGTTTCCTCTAGTTTGTGCAACAAATTAGCACAAACGTGGCTGAAAACAACATCAATGTATTATCTCACAGTTCTGGAGGTCAGAAGTCTGAAATGGGTCTCCCTGGGCTAAAATCAAGGTGTGAGCAGGGCTGTGTTCCTCTCTGGAAGTCCTAGGGGGACATCCCTTCTCTTCTGTTTGTTTGTTTTATTTTCTGGTTTTGTTTTTGTCTTTTCCACCTTCTAGAGGCTGCCTGCACTCCTGAGCTTGTGGCTTCTTTCACCTTCAAAGTCAGTGGTGGCTGATCAAATCTTTCTCACATTGTGTCACTGCACCACTGACTGTTCTGCAATCTTTAAAGGACATTGTGATGACATTGGGCCCCTCTGGACACTCCAGAATCATCTTTCTTGAAGACAGTTGACCAGCACACTTAATTCCATTCTGCCGTGTAACATATCATAGTGACAGGTTACAGGGATTAAGATGTGGACACCTTTGCAGGGGCCATTATTATTCTATCTACTATGGGGCAAAGTAAATTTATTTAAGGATCCTGTTCATTCAGCCATCCACCCCTGCACTCACCTCGCATTTGTGGAGCTCTTACTATGTTCCATGTGCTCTGCAGGGAGCTGGGAGATCAGGGGTGCACAATGCACAGTCTGGTAGGAGACAGGAGTGAGCAACTGCACAGCAATCTGACAAGCCCTGTAATGTGGGTGTGCAAAGGGGGGCTGTGGGGTACAGAGCAGAGGCATCACCCCAGGCTGGAGAAAGAGAGGACACTCGGCCTGAGCTTTAAGGGGGCTGTGGCTGGGACTGGGGGACCATGCAGAAGGAACAGCGTTTGCAAAGACCTGGAAGGCATGGGAGTTAAGCATAGTCTAAATTGCTGGAGCATAAGGTGCTTGCCCACACTCTGCCTGTGCTGTCCTTAAGGAAGGGAGTTGAGTCTGGATAGGTAAGAATGGGCAGATCATGGTGGACTGTGGGTGCAGTTAAGGTGCTGGACTCTATGTTGTAGTCACAAGTAAGCCACTGAAGGATTTCAAACAGAGGAGCCATGGTGCTGATGTGCCGGCCATGCATGGTGACATTCCAGGGATTCTTCCTTGTGTGCTTGGGGCTTTCTTCCCCCCAGGGAATACACATGGTCTACCTTTTTCTCAAATGAGCACACTGCAGCCGTTTAATACCCTTGTTGCCAAGCTCCCTGGGCTAACCCTGGTGCCTGCTGTTGCTAAGGCTGCTTTGAGGTCCTCAAAGGTGACTTTGCAGAATCTCTCCACATATTATGCCCAGGACGTGGCTCTGATTACTTCCCTGCTTTCCGTCTCTTTTTCCCCCAGAGTCATCTTCATTACGGTCCTAATTAGGACAGCATCAATGAGCTGTAAGCGCATCTGTACGAGATGATCGCCTCTCTCAGCAGATTTGTTGCTTCTCTGAAAGTAGTGGCAGAGCGATGATGAAGCAGCTGTGGGACAGCAGCAAAAACACTGGTTTTAGCCAGAAAATCTGCCACTGAATAGCATTAGAACTTGAGGAAGACACAGAAATTCAGTCATAATTCAATTCCACAGTCTACAGGGTAGGCTAACTGCTGTATCCAACATTTTAGTTAGAGTAACACTATAAAAGTTTATGTCTTGGGCTTTCCTGGTGGCGCAGTGGTTGAGAATCTGCCTGCCAATGCAGGGGACATGGGTTCAAGCCCTGGT
>NW_006793630.1:0-862 GCF_000442215.2 Lipotes vexillifer | reverse complement strand
TGCCCTAATCCTAACACGTACGCTCACACTAACACGTGGCCTAACACGTACACTAACCCTAAAACATTGTCGTGCCCTAACCTGTACCCTAAACTGTCCCTGTTCCCTAACCCTAATGCTCACACTTACCCTTAGCTTTACCCTAAACCGTGCCCTAATGCTAACCCGTATGCTAACACTAACCCGTGCCCAAACACGTACGCTAACCCTAAACCATTGTTGTACACTAACTTGTACCCTAAACCATCCCCATTCCCTAACCCTAACCCTAGCCCTTATTGTAACCCTATCACTTACACTTAACCTTATCCTACACCGTGCCCTAATCCTAACCTGTATGCTCACACTAAACCATGCCCTAACATGTACGCTAATCCTAAACTGGTGTCGTTCCCTAACCTGTACCCTAAACCGTACCCGTTCCCTAACCCTCTCCCTAACCCTTATCGTAACCCTAACCCTTACCTTTAGCCTTATCCTAAACCATGCCCTAATCCTAACCCCTACGCTAACACTAAACTTTGCCCAAATACGGACACAAACACTAAAGCATTGTCGTACCCTAACCTGTACCCTAAACGTCCCCGTTCCCTAAGCCTAACCCTAATCATAACACTAACCCTTACTGTTAGCCTTTCCCTAAACAGTGCCCTAATCCTAACCCATACGCTAACACTAAACCATGCCCTAACACGAATGCTAACCCTAAACTGTTGTCAAACCGTAACCAGTACCCTAAACCATCCCCATTCCCTAACCTTAACCCTAACCGTTTCACTTAGCGTTACCCTAAACTCTACCTAATCCTAACCCATACACTAACACTAACACTTGGCCTCACACGTATGCTAACACTAAACCA
>NW_006793629.1:0-809 GCF_000442215.2 Lipotes vexillifer | reverse complement strand
CCAGCAGCCTCAGAAGCAGCAGATTAAACCTCCACAATCAACTTGATGTACCCTGCATCTGTGAAATACATGAATACACAACAAATCAACCCAAATTGAGGAGGTGGACTTTGAGAGCAAGATTTATTATTTTTTTTCACTTTTCCTCTTTGTGTGTGTGTGTATGTGTATGCTTCTGTGTAAGATTTTGTCTGTATAGCTTTCCTGTCACCATTTGTCCTAGGGTTCTATCTGTCTGGGTTTTTTTCTTAAAAAATTGTTTTTGTTTTTTTTTTGGGGGGGGGTACACAGGCCTCTCACTGTTGCAGCCTCTCCCGTTGTGGAGCAGAACCTATGGATGCACAGGCCCAGCGGCCATGCTCACGGGCCCAGCCACTGCGTGATGGCATGTGGGATCTTCCTGGACCGGGGCATGAACCCGTGTCCCTTGCAGTGGCAGGCGAACTCTCAACCACTGTGCCACCAGGGAAGCCCCCCCCCCAATTTTTTTTTTAATAAATATTTTTTATTTTAATAAATTTATTTTATTTTTTCTTAGTTTATTTTATCCTCTTTCCTCTTTATTTCTTTTCTTTCTTGCTTTGCTCCGTCCCTCCCTTCGTTCCTCCCTTCCTTCCTTCCCTCCAGCCCTCCCTCCATTTCTTTCTTTCTTTCTTTCCTTCTTTCTTTCTTTCTTTTTCTTTCTTTCCTTCCTTTCTCTCTCTCTCTCTCTCTCTCTCTCTCTCTCTCTCTCTCTCTCTCTCTTCCTTTCTTTCTTTCTTTCTACTTTTTCTCCCTTTTATTCTGAGCCGAGTGGATGAAAGGCTCTT
>NW_006793628.1:0-789 GCF_000442215.2 Lipotes vexillifer | reverse complement strand
GCTGTAATTTTTCCCTGGGCAGAGGTGAGGAAGGAAAAAAGCAGTGGGGGCCGGGACAGGAAGAGTATCTCAGACAAGGAAATGGAAATCTTCCAGAAGATTGCCCAGGGCCAGGACCATCCTGGCTGTTCTGCAGGCACCAAGTCGGCCGGCGTGCTGTCGCTGGTGTGGCTCCACGGCCCTTCTTCTAGGCTTTCAAGTCCTTGTACATATTCAGGTGTTTTACCTGGGAAGTGTGGGAACAGTTCAGCAGCAGCTGGCCTGGGGCTCAGCTCACGTTTTCTCACAGATGTCTCGGCACGGCCCCCCAGCTTTGCAATGGGGACGCTTGTTGCCTGGGGGCTGCTGGCTGAATGGGAGATGATTCCCCACCACTGACCAACTTCAGAAGTGTTTACAACTGGAGCAAGTGCCCGGATACGGTTTTCCTCTGTGGAACTGGTGGGATCTGTTTTTTTTAATTTTTTTTATTTGTTTCGTTTTTGGTTCAAGGTAGATTTTATTCCTCTTTTTATATTTACAGATATAAGCATGAAAATAATTTATTCATAAATATACATGTATGTGAATGGAAGATTTTGTGTGTTACATTTTATAATTTTAATTTTTTTTAAGTTTGAATTTTATTTAAATTGTTTCTACAGCAGGTTCCTATTATTTATCTATTTTATACATATAAATGTATACATGCCAAACCCAATCTCTCAACTCCTCCCACCCCCATCTCTCACAACTTCCCCCCTTGCTGTCCATAGGTTTGTTCTCTACATCTGTTGCTCTATTTCCGCC
>NW_006793627.1:0-311 GCF_000442215.2 Lipotes vexillifer | reverse complement strand
TGACCAAAGCAGGCAGCTTTTATATTTTTAGACAAAGATGCAATATTTGTGAGGAATTGGTAGGAGGAGGAAATGTGCGCTCTTGGTGCTCAATTAGTGAAGGACCTAAGCAGGGTTTGGGGGTGGCTAGTGCATTAAAGAAAGAGCAAGGTTTGTTCATAGAAGCTTCCGGGCCTGAATTCCCCATCCCTGGTGATAAGAGTGCCCCTCTGCAATGGAAAGCAGGGTCCGGCTGCTCGGTGCTGGAAAGCCAATAAAGAGGCAAAGTTGGTAGAAAGGAAAGTTTGCTTTATTTTCGCTGCCTGCACCCG
>NW_006793626.1:0-247 GCF_000442215.2 Lipotes vexillifer | reverse complement strand
TTATACTCCTAGAGATAGAAACCTATACACCTAGAGATAGAAGACTTTACACCTAGAGATAGAGGAGTATATTTGTAAAGATAGAAGACTATACACCTCGAGATAGAACAGTATACTCCTAGAGACAGAAAACTTTACACCTAGAGATAGAAGATTATACTTCTAGAGATAGAAGACTATACAGCTAGAGACAGAAGAAATTAAACGTAGAGATATCAGAGTACACTCGTAGAGATACAAGACATTA
>NW_006793625.1:0-858 GCF_000442215.2 Lipotes vexillifer | reverse complement strand
TCTGGTTTTATGCAGCACCCCCACTCAGCTTTCCCCTTACGCAAGTGTAAGTTTGTTTTCTAAGTGAGAGACTCTTTTCTGTTTTGTAATACCTTCCATGTGTAGAAAAGTTTACAATCCGTGTATTAGTGATTACGTATGAAGTTTCTTTTTCCGTGTGACTTATTTCACTTGGAATCATCGTACCTAAATCCAATCACTAAGATGCTACGGGCCAGATGACCTTGATTTCATTGCTGACTGATATTCCATGGCACGTAAGTGCCGCAACTTGACGATCCATTTTTTCCTTTCGTGGGTATTTAACTTGTACAGTGGACGTGGTTTCTGTACAGAGGGTAGCCCCAAACTTTGGGGTGGCTCTGTCTTGTTGATTTCTGTTTCCCTAAGCCTAGTGCCCGAGGCTATGTACCTTGTTTTTTCGATCTTTCAGGAAATTCCATACGTTTCTCCAGGGTGGCTGTTGGCAATTTACATCCCGCCCATCAGCATAACAACGCTCCCTGTTCTCCCTGGCCTGTCCTGCTTTTCTGGATCTTACACTTTTTTCATATGGCCTTTTTGACCGGGGGGAAGTGAGAGTTCATTGTAGTGCAGATTTCCATTGCAAGTTTGCTTGGTTGGCCAGAAAGGGCGAATGCGTTTTTTCCTGAATATATTCAGGAAAAAACGCATACGCCCTTTTTGGCCAAGGGCATCCTGGTCGGCATTCTGCCTATTTTCATAGGCTTTAAATGCAATTCCAAACCACCTCCTGAAATCAGTTTCCTGCAATTCTGCCTCACTTTAAAGTTGTCTTCGCAGCCTAACTTCAGTATATTTTTAGACGAAAACTGTCATCTATAACTCTGCAGGTTT
>NW_006793623.1:0-1036 GCF_000442215.2 Lipotes vexillifer | reverse complement strand
TCTGGGTGGTCACAAAGCACCAAGCTGATCTCCCTGTGCTATGCGGCTGCTTCCCACTAGCTACTTTACATTTGGTAGTGTATATATGTCAGTGCTACTCTGTCACTTCATCCCAACTTCCCCTTCCCACCCCGTGCCCTCATGTCCGTTCTCTACATCTGCGTCTTTATTCCTGCCCTGCCGCTAGGTTCATCGGTACCGCTTTTTAAAATTCCATATATATTAAGCCATTTCCCATAGGGGACTTGAGCATCCTTGGATTTTGGTATATGCAGGGCTCCTGGAACCAATCCCGGGTGATACTGAGGGACGACGGTATTTATGTTTTAGTTGACTAACAGGTTAGTTGTCTTTTGGGCTCATTAAAGAATTCATTCTCACATAGAAAGCATAGTCAGCAGGTCACTGTGGTCTTTTCTATCCCCACTATCAAGAAGCAGCCCCCAGGTTAATTTCTCTTCTGCCTCTTCTTTGTGGTGTAGCTCATGAGGCCTGAGTTTACTCGTCTTTAAAATGAGGGAAATGATATCTACCTCAGAAGATTGTTTTAAGAGTTGTTTATTCTTCTTATCGTAACCATTGTCTCATCTAAATCATTGCTGTTAATAGCTAACATTTACTGAACGTGTATTATGTCCTGTCTTGGGCACTTTACATGTATTATCTCGTTTAGCTGTCTCAATAACACTACAAGGTAGGTCCTATTATTTTTCTTATTTTACAGATGAAAAACTGGGATGCAGAGAGGTTGCAAGTCTGCTCAAGACTACACAGCACATGATGACATGACGTATGTGAAATTCCCTGCACCAGGCTTACCACATAATAGGTGCTCACTACATGTTGAGGGAACCACCAACACTTTGTGGGCAGTTTGTTTGTGGGTTGATTGGGAAAGCCCATTCACTCTTGTTCCTCCTCCAGGCTTCCTAAGATTAGATATGTTCCTTTTTTTTTTTTTGCGGTACGTGGACCTCTCACTGTTGTGGCTTCTCCCGTTGCAGAGCACAGGCTCCGGACGCGCAGGCTCAGTGGC
>NW_006793622.1:0-226 GCF_000442215.2 Lipotes vexillifer | reverse complement strand
ACCTTACACCACATACAGAAATTAACTCAGTGAATCAAAGACCTAAATGTGAGACCTCAAACTATAAAACTGTTAGAAGAAAGTGTTGGGAAGAAAACCATGACATGAAATTTGGCAAAGAGTTCTTGAATATGACACCAAAAGTGGAGGTAATAAAAGAAATAGATAAACTAGGTATTCAAAATTTACAAATACTTCCTTCATCAAAAAATAAAATGAACCTGCT
>NW_006793621.1:0-385 GCF_000442215.2 Lipotes vexillifer | reverse complement strand
GGAGATTTAATCCACTGCTCCTGAGGCTGCTGGGAGAGATTTCCCTTTCTCTTCTTTGTTCTTGCAGCTCCTGGGGTTCAGCTTTGGATTTGGCCCTGCCTCTGCATGTAGGTCACCTGAGGTGGTCTGTTCCCTGCGCAGACAGGACGGTGTTAAAGTAGCAGCTGATTAGGGGACTCTGGGTCACTCAGGCCAGTGGGAGGGAAGGGTACGGAATGTGGGGCCAGCCTGCAGTGGCAGAAGCCAGCATGATGTTGCACCAGCTTGAAGCATGCCGTGTGTTCTCCCGGGAAAGTTGTCCCTGCATCATGGGACCCTGGTAGTGGCAGGCTGCACAGGCTCCCTGGAGGGGAGGTGTGGATAGTGACCTGTGCTCGCACACAGG
>NW_006793620.1:0-2672 GCF_000442215.2 Lipotes vexillifer | reverse complement strand
CCCAGCCGCTCCGTGGCATGTGGGATCTTCCCGGACCGGGGCACGAACTGGTGTCCCCTGCATTGGCAGGCGGACTTTCAACCACTGCGCCACCAGGGAAGCCCTTTGAAGCTATTTTGGGTTGATGATCAGTTACTGAGAGCCTCCTGGATGATAGGAGTTGGGACAAAGAGAAAAATGTAAGTTACTTTTTTTTTTTTTGCTGAGAAGATTTTTTTCTAGAAAAATTAAATATAGTTTGTCCTCTGTCAAAATTAATTTAATTGAAGAATAGAAAACGTTACCATTCAATTCCACTTTGCTTTTTAAAAAAGTTTATTGGAGTATAGTTGATTTACAATGTTGTATTAGTTTCAGGTGTATAGCAAAGTGATTCATTTATACATATACATATATTCATTCTTTCGCAGATTCTTTTCCCATATAGGTTATGTAAGTTACAACTTTTTAAACAGTCTTACCATCCGAAAAAGGAGATGGACAAACACATGAGAGAAGCCATAAGGACAGCTTGGAAAGAGTTAATAAATCTGTCAATTAATTACAGCTGTCAATACTTCGCTTTACCTTGACAGCTTTAGGGCCTCCTAGGCCAGTGCATTTCAAACATTACTGTGCATACAAATCACTTGGATACTCTTAAATGCAAACTTTGATTCGATAGGTCTGGCTGCAGCCAGAGATTCTGCTTGTCTAAAAACTCCCAGGTAAGGCTGATGATACTGGTCCAAAGACCACACTTACGAGTAGAATGGTATGACACATCGAGGGTCTACTAAGTAATATGGTGCTTTCTACTTAAGCAAAGACATGTTGAAGACTTTTAAGCTGATTATATGGGGACTAGGGTGATAGCTGGAGAATGTTGTAGAAGAATTGATTTAAAAATTGGTGTGTGGTATGTGAAGAGTACTTGGGAGTCTGAGCAAAGGATTAATATGGTCATAAAGGTGATTCTTGGTGCTTTGTGGAGGGTGGATAGTGGGGGCTAGAGTCTGGAGGAGATCCAGCTAGGAGACTAGTGTGGAAATTCAGGCAATGAGAGGGTAAATGCCTGGAGTGTGATTATGGCAGTGGAAATGGGCAGGAAGAGACAGAGATTGGCCCCAGGAGAGACTGGCTCCAAGAGAGATTGATTTCTGCAAACCACCAAAAATTTAGCACACTTAGGATCTCCTCAGTAATAGCTTAGAAGTGAACAGTACTCTGTTTGAAAAATCACTTTCACATCCATTATCTCATTTCATCAATACAGCAACTATGGGAGATTAGTAGCTACTTTCACCCCTATTTTACAAATGAAACTGAGATAATGTAGCAGCAACTTAAACCATGTCTGAGGAAAGGCAAAGCTAATGCAAGAGAAAAGACACTGTGGAAAGGGTCACAATCATTCATCTTGTTTTTATAAACTGATTTTTTTCTCATTAAGAGTAATATATTTTGATTATAAAAGTAATGTATATTTGAGATCATACTACATGGCTATATTGTCTGTATCCTTCCCTCAAATTCTTCCACTTAATTTATTATGGCTCTTTTCCCTTGTCATTAGGAATTTTTTAAAACTTATTTTTAGATCACTGCATAATAATAGCCCCATATGGGTGCATTATAATTTAATTTACTACTTCCATGTAATTGGCCATTTAGTTTTGCAGTTTTTTTGCTATTATAAATAACATTGTGGAGAATGTCTTTGTACATACATCTTGGTCCAAGCATCTGATAATTTACTTAAAGACGAATCAACTCTTTAAGAAGTTTTCTATTGATTTACAACTGGCTGACTTAATGCTTGATAAAAGATTGGGTCAGCCTAGGGCTTGAGGAGGTTACCCAAGCATCTCTCATTGTCTCAGATGACATAGTGAGCTCTTGCTGGGCTGCCAGATTCATGAAATCATGTCTTGTAAAATTCTGCTGCATTCTGGTATCATCATTGAGCTTGACTCTCCTCATGGTGGTCCATCGGCAACAGGTATGACTACCCATTGGGCTCTGTGCTGGGGCTGGAGTGAGACAGTGGGGAGAAACAAAATAGAAGGCCTAACTCCTGCCTGTAAAGGGCTTATCAGCTCTTTGGGGACAGACACATGTGGGATAATTAAGGAACAGATCAAATCAAAACACCGGGGTATGTAGCTTGAAAGTCTGTAGAGAAAAGCAGATATGTTTATGTTGTTATGGGTGATTTTGTTTTCCTTTTTTTGCTCATCTCTATTTTCTGAGGTATCTATATGGAAGAGTTAGGAAGGCAGTGTTGTATGGATCTGGAGGCTGAGTTGAACTGAAATTCTGTCATTTATTCCTTGTGTAACCTCAGACAAGTTATTGAACCTCTCCAAGCCTAATTTTTCATCTGTGGATTGTGGATAATAATCAGATTTATATGCAGATTTTCTCATGTGAGGAAACGATCTAAGCCACGAAGTGCTTAGTCCTGTATCTGGCACAAAGTAATGCTTATTACTAGGTAATAAGTACTACCTAGTATTATTATTATTAATATATAACATAATATCAATATAATATATATTGATATTATTTAAATAAAAGGTTAAAATATATATGTCATTTTATATATATATGTATGTGTGTATGCATATATATATTCCTACCTATTCTGTTCTCTGTAAATATAACTATACACACACACACACACACACACA
>NW_006793618.1:0-245 GCF_000442215.2 Lipotes vexillifer | reverse complement strand
ACTGCAGAAATACAAAGGATCATGAGAGATTACTACAAGCAACTCTATGCCAATAAAAGGGACGACCTGGAAGAAATGGACAAATTTTTAGAGATGCACAACCTGCCAAGACTGAATCAGGAAGAAATAGAGAATATGAACAGACCAATCACAAACAATGAAATTGAAACTGTGATTAAAATTCTTACAACAAACAAAAGCCCAGGACCAGATGGCTTCACAGGCGAATTCTATCAAACATTTAG
>NW_006793617.1:0-691 GCF_000442215.2 Lipotes vexillifer | reverse complement strand
CAGTGGTTGAGAGTCTGCCTGCTGATGCAGGGGACGCGGGTTCGTGCCCCGGTCCAGGAAGATTCCACATGCCGTGGAGCTCCGCAACGGGAGAGGCCGCAGCAGTGAGAGGCCCGCTTACCGCCCCCCCCCCCAAAAAAAAGGAGAGAATACAGGGCAGGGCCTGCTTTGGAGGGTGGGAGGATTAGAGCACCTCTTTCAAACCCAGCTGGAGCTGGATGTGGGCAGAGGGAGTGGAGGAGGGAGGCTTAGGGAGGGGTGGGGGAGAGTTGCGAGCCCAGCCCAGCCTACCCCACCCCTAGGCGGTTCCTGCTAGCAGGGCTCCAGCCCCTGGACCTGAAGGAGTGTCTGAGTAGGCCAGTGGGTGGTGCCAGGGCTGAGGATACTGCAGCCAAGAGCCTCAGGGGAAAGTTGGCCACGGTCCAGCCTACCGGCTGGGTACCGCAGTGGGCAGTGGATGTCATTCCTCCCTCCCCCTTAATCACTGTGTGTGCATGCCCTGTTGGGACACACCCTTCGGAAGGGCTCTGGGCAAAAAGTGGGGAGCCCTGCCCCTCTGCCCCTCTGCCCCTCCAGCCTTGCCTCCCTGTTCTCAGCCCCCATGCCAGCTGCCTTCTGGGAACAGGAACATAGAGGAGTCTTGGAGGGTGGGGTGGGGAGAGGGGGGGTGGGAGAGGCTCCCAAAGCCACA
>NW_006793616.1:0-268 GCF_000442215.2 Lipotes vexillifer | reverse complement strand
CTGGCCAAATGGATACAAAAACAAGACCCATATATATGCTGTCTACAAGAGACCCACTTCAGAGCTTGGGACACATACAGACTGAAAATGAGGGGATGGAAAAAGACACTCCATGCAAATGGAAATCAAAAGAAAGCTAGAGAAGCAATTTTCATATCAGACAAAATAGACTTTAAAATAAAGACTATTACAAGAGTCAAAGAAAGACACTACATAATGATCAAGGCATCAATCCAAGAAGAAGATATAACAATTGTAAATATTTATG
>NW_006793615.1:0-385 GCF_000442215.2 Lipotes vexillifer | reverse complement strand
AGAACGGATATTTGGACCTAGTTCTTCTACCTGACTTTTTCCACTTGACCCAAAGTGTCCCAGCGGGGAAGTGTGGAGGCAAGGAAGGGGGTGGCCTGTTAGGGTGGCGGCCAGAACATCAGAAGATGAGCTGGGACAAGTGGGCTTAGGCAGGGTCACGATGAGCATCAAAGGTCAAGGGAGGGGGCTTCCCTGGTGGCGCAGTGGTTGAGAGTCCGCCTGCCGATGCAGGGACGCGGGTTCATGACCCGGTCTGGGAAGATCCCACATTCCGTGGAGCGGCTGGGCCCGCGTCCGGAGCCTGTGCTCCGCAGCAGGAGAGGCCACAACAGAGAGAGGCCCGCGTACAGCAAAAAAAAAAAAAAAAAAAAAAAAAAAAAAAAAA
>NW_006793614.1:0-441 GCF_000442215.2 Lipotes vexillifer | reverse complement strand
AAATGGAGAAAATACCAAGGAATCCACAAAAAGCTTGAGAAATAATATTAGTTTGTAAATGATTTAGAGTACAAGATCACCAAAATTTTATCAAATTATATAGTAATAACAAATGTGTAGAAGCTTAAATAAAAATACGTGATGCCATTTACAACTGACCTAAATAAATACTTAAATATAAGCCCAATAAGACATTTATAGGACCTCTATACTGAAAATTACAAAGTGCTGATGAAGAAAAATTTTAAAGTCCCAAACAAATAGGGAGACATACCCTGTTCATGGATTAGAAAACACAACATAATAAAGATGTCAATTCTCCCCAAGTTAAGAGGCTTAACACAATTACTCTTAAAATGCCCTCAAGGTTTTTGTGGCTATAGACAAGCTTATTCTAAGATTTATATGGTAAGAAGAGGCTGAAGAATAGCTAAAACAACT
>NW_006793613.1:0-569 GCF_000442215.2 Lipotes vexillifer | reverse complement strand
TAGTGTTAGCGTACGGGTTAGGATTAGGGCACGGGTTAGGGTAAGGCTTCGGGGAACGGTTAGTGTAAGGGTTAGGGTTAGGGATCAGGGACGGTTTAGGGTTAGGGCTAGGGTACGACAACGGTTTAGGGTTAGCGTACGTGTTTGGGCACGGGTTAGTGTTAGCGTACGGGTTAGGATTAGGGCACGGGTTAGGGTAAGTCTTCCGGTAAGGGTTAGGGTTAGGGTTAGGGTTAGGGAACGGGGAAGGTTCCGGGTACAATTTAGGGTACGACAATGGTTTAAGGGTTAGGGTTAGGGTTAGGGTTATGGTTAGGGAACGCGGACTGTTTAGGGTACAGGTTAGGATACGACAAAGGATTAGGGTTAGCGTACTTTTAGGGCACGGGTTAGTGTTCGCGTACGGGTTAGGATTAGGGCACGGGTTAGGGTAAGGCTTCGCGGAACGGTTAGGGTTAGGGTAAAGGTTAGGGTTAGGGAACGGGGACTGTTCCGGGTACAGTTTTGGGTACGACAACGGTTTAGGGTTAGCGTACGTGTTAGGGCAAGGGTTAGTTTTAGCGTGCGGG
>NW_006793612.1:0-855 GCF_000442215.2 Lipotes vexillifer | reverse complement strand
AGGCCACAACAGTGAGAGGCCCACGTACCACAGAAAAAAAAAAAAAAAAAGAATATGTAAATATATGATTTAGAAATTATTTTACCAGCTTTATAACTTGAAGAACTATTGGCATATATATGTACAATGTATGTACATATGTACAATGTACTAAGATGTACTGGTAATGTACTAGGATGTTCACAGAAGCATTGTTTGTAATGAAGAAAAACTATAGAAAAATATCAAATTATATCAACAGGGGATCAGATAAAAAACTGTGGTATAGTCTTACAACATAATAAAGCAGTTGAAATTAATGAATCATGTATACATTAATCAACATATATATATCTCCAGAATATTATATGATTAAAAAGTTATGAAAACATCCATGTAATATGGGCTTCTTTATGTCAACTTTAAGTGCAAACCAAAATACTATATATAATATAAAGTATGCATATGAGGCAAAAGTATAAGAATGTAGATAGAAAAAACAAACATCAACTTCAATATCATTGTTAAATCTGAGAGGGAGAAAATAGTATGGATGACAATGCTTAAGTCGGATCTTTTACTGTTTGACTTCTTAAAGAATAAAAGAAAGTGACAAGTATGGTAAAATGTTTTCATTTGTTTTTTCTAATATATTTTATATTTGGATGATATGAGCTTGGGTGTGTGCTGGTACTTACTGCTCAATGCTTTTCTATTTAACATATTTAATTTTTTTTTTTTGCAGTACGTGGGCCTGTCACTGTTGTGGCCTCGCCCGTTGCAGAGCACAGACTGCAGACGCGCAGGCTCAGCGGCCCAGCCGCTCTGCAGCATGTGGGATCTTCCCAGACCGGGGCACGAACCCGTGTCCCCTGC
>NW_006793611.1:0-207 GCF_000442215.2 Lipotes vexillifer | reverse complement strand
ACGTGCCCTGGAACACGTGTTGGCCGTTCAAGACGCTTTCCTGACACTCCTCACATATGCAGACTGAGTGCCTTCAACGCCCTGCTTGGCACACTTTGCGATTTCTGCGTAAGATGGACCAGAATGGGGAGAACCAACGAGAGGCTAGCTATAGGTGTTTGGAGGAGCACATTGAACTCTAATTTCCCACCAGCAAGAAGAATGAAC
>NW_006793610.1:0-715 GCF_000442215.2 Lipotes vexillifer | reverse complement strand
CACACCACAAAAAAAAAAAAAAGCCATAACTATAATAATCTGTTATTGGCTATACAATATAAAAATATGTAACTTGTTAGTGCAACAATCCAAATGTGAGTGGGAGGAGAAATAAAATGCAAAATTTAGAAATTCTATTAAACTTATTAGCTTAAAATATTATAATTTTAAGATATTTTATATAAGCACCACAGTAACTACAATGGAAAACACTGTAGCAATTACACAAAAGAACACAGTAAAGAGGTCAAAGTGTACTGATGCCAAAACACATCAAAACATGAAAAAAGACAGCAGGATAAGAGACAAGGAACGGTGAGTGGATCTACAAAACAACCAGAAAACAATGAACAAAATGTCAATAATTAGTCCTTACTTATCAATGATTTCTTTAAATGTAAATAGATTAAATAATACAATCAACAGTATAGAATACCTGCAGAAATAAAAAAAAAAGAAACAAGATCCAGCAATACACTGCCTACAGGAGAGTCACTTTATCCTTAAAACACAAATAGACCAAGAGTAAAAAAATAGAAAAAGATATTTTAAGTAAGTGGTAACCACAAAAAAAAAAAAAAGCAGGGGTAGCTATACTCACATCAGGCAACATAGAATTGAATAAAAAATGGTAAGGGCTTCCCTGGTGGCTCAGTGGTTGACAGTCTGCCTGCCGATGCAGGGGACACGGGTTCATGCCCCGGTCCAGGAGGAT
>NW_006793609.1:0-202 GCF_000442215.2 Lipotes vexillifer | reverse complement strand
AATAAGCACGGAGCCACAACGGCAGTAAGTTGCACTGGATGAATGGTTCCTAGACGTAGGGACGTCACAGAGCAGTGAAATGTCAAAAAATCGGAGGACCGATGTGTCAACCTAGGATCTCATCACGTGTGGGATGTGCCCCACAGCTGCGGGCGTCGGCCTCACCCCGGGGACGCCTGGGTCTGCAGCCCCGGGTCAGGAG
>NW_006793608.1:0-483 GCF_000442215.2 Lipotes vexillifer | reverse complement strand
AACAGCCTCCACCCCACCTTCCTGGGAGCAAGCCCCTGAGTCGTTCCTTCCTCCTCGGTGCCCCTTGATCCTTGGACAGGGCTCCGTCCTCCCCGTCCTGTCATCCTGCCTGGAAGCTAAGGGGACCTTGATTTGAGTTAGAGGTCTCAGTTTGAAGGAAAACATCTCTATTTAAATCTGTCCCCACTGCTCTTGTGACCGTGAGGGCAGTGCCCTTTCTGAGCCTGAGTTTCCTCCTCTGCATGTTGTCACGAGCCCCACTCCTCAGAGTGGCTGTGAGCTCAATGGTGTCAGGTTCATTGCACGATCACCATTGTTAATTTCCAGAGCAGGTGGCAATAGCAGTGGATGGGACATGAAAGGATCCTGGGCTCAGACTCCACGGCAAAGTGGGTGATTGTGGTGCCCACCTAAGAGCCCTCCTCTGCTCCTAACACTGAGAAATGCTATTTTGAATATTTCTGAAACACGTACCCACAGACA
>NW_006793607.1:0-278 GCF_000442215.2 Lipotes vexillifer | reverse complement strand
ATACAAAGGATCATGAGAGATTACTACAAGCAACTCTATGCCAATAAAATGGACAACCTGGAGAAAAGGGACAAATTCTTAAAAAAGCACAAACTTCTGAGACTGAACCACAAAGAAATAGAAAATATAAACAGACCAATCACATGCACTGAAATTGAGACCATGATTAAAAATCTTCCAACAAACAAAAGCCCAGGACCAGATGGCTTCAGGGGGAATTCTATCAAACATTTAGAGAAGAACTAACACCTATCTTTCTCAAACTCTTCCAAAATATA
>NW_006793606.1:0-579 GCF_000442215.2 Lipotes vexillifer | reverse complement strand
ACAATGAACACCAAGGTCACAAGCTACTTTTTGTCACTAAGTCCAGATATTTTATATAAATATATTAATATATGAATACTACTACTTTTAATGATGCCCAATATAAGTGTGCTTGTATAGACTGCTCCTGTCACATAACAAATGGTTGACAGTTTCCCAAGCTCTGGAGCAGGAGGTGCTGGGTACAAATCCAAGCCATCCTGCTCCCTAACTGTGCAGTCCTGGGCCAAGTCCTTGTTCTCCCTGTTCCTCAGTTTTTCATCTATAAAATGAGGATTGGTGGGACTTCCCTGGTGGTCCAATGGTTAAGACTTTGCCTTCCAATGCAGGGGTTATGGATTCGATCCTTGGTCGGGGAGCTAAGATTCCACATGCCTCGTGGCCAAAAAACCAAAACATAAAACAGAAGCAATATTGTAACAAATTCAATAAAGATTTTAAAAATGGTCCACATCAAAAAAAACTTTAAAAAAATGGGGATTAGCAACAATATAATCAATACATAAAAATCAATAGCACCTAGGGCTTCCCTGGTGGCGCAGTGGTTGAGAGTCCGCCTGCCAATGCAGGGGACGCGGG
>NW_006793605.1:0-1813 GCF_000442215.2 Lipotes vexillifer | reverse complement strand
CTGGGCCCGTGAGCCATGGCCGCTGGGCCTGCACGTCCGGAGCCTGTGCTCCACAGTGGGAGATGCCACAACAGTGAGAGGCCCGCATAACGCAAGGAAAAAAAAGAAAAAAAAAAACAAAGTATTGTACTTTGGTCTGCGAAATTGTTTTGTGCTTACTCTGGGACGCGTGTGTTCCCAATCCCGCTTAGGTACTGCAGGGGTCGTTAGGATCGCTAATCCAGTCAATTATATTCACGCTGAGTTGGTATGGTGTCTTTATTTATTTGTAAAATTTGCTAAAGGAGGTAGTGGGGAAAGTCCTTGCAGATACCTACGTTCGCTACTACGTAAATTTTTCTTTTACAAAGTAATTTTTATAGTTTAACCACCTATTAAAAGTGGGGTAACTGTATTAGTTAATACACTGTACCACTGGCAATAAGTCACACAATCTGGAGTCTGGCAGTGTTACTTGGAAAAAGTGTATTCAGATCCCAAAATGAGAAAGTGTTTTATAGAAAAAGAATTCGTCTTTAAGGTTAGTGACATCCCTGCCCCTCTAAAGGTAATAACTATCTTGTCAGATCAAGCTCGCAGGCATGTTCTATGTGCCTGGAGGGATAGTCAGTAGCCTATTACTGGTCTGGATCACTTATTTACCACAAAGGATAGGGAGAACATTTTAAACTTAAGTTAGTCCACTCATAGAGTCAAGTGAGTAAAAAGGGTTTTTTGGTTGATTTTAAAAGGCGAGGCTCATAATTAGCGCTCATTAAGTCTTAATTTATGTATTTGGTGAAGTGGTGAATGTTACTGGTGACAAGAACTGGGGAGGGACAGTTATAGTAATGGATTCAGATAAAGCAAAAGTACAAAATTCCTGGTCCACGTATGGAGAGCACATATGTTTTATTTAGACATATTTTTCTTAATTTTTTGTCATTAATGTAAGCATGTTAATGAAAAATGTACTTGTTTTCTACTTGTGAAAAACCGTCCGACTTGGCACCGCTAAGCAGACCCACATATATTTTGGACATAAAAAATAATCTCTCTGTTCAGGATGTAAAAGATAAAAATAAATATTTTAGGAGATGTAAATGTCCTGTTTTGTGACTTTACTACCAAAGGGATGCAAGATGGTGAAACGTTTAAGCATAATCATTAGAAGCAGATGGCTTGGGATTAAACCTATACCACCATTCTCTTGTGGTGAGAACGGGTTAAGTTACACATCTTTTCTGGGCCTTAGTTTCTCCATTTATACAATTGTGTGATAATGATATTGATACCTCTCTCAAAGGATTGTTTTGAGGATTAATGAGTTGAGAAATGAAAAGCGCTTAAGTACAAGTGCCTGACAAATAGTAAGTGCAAAGTGAAGCAGTTATTACTCATTTATGCCTCATCCCTAATTGCATCACAACCACATTCCAGCTGAGATTCTCTAGTCTGTTATGGGGCCATGGGAAGTACCCTAAAGTCAATATGTTTTTTGAACCAGTTTTTGCACTTGGAGATATTATCTTGATTATTCCTACAGTGCCACACCTCTTCGTTTGTACTCACATTCTGGGTGGTAAATAAAAGGCAGGAGGAGCCTTCCTTAGCCTTCTGAGGATGATCACAGCATAACTGGATAGGTTTGCTGTGATTTTTGTCTTTCTCTTTCTCACTTTCTATCAACCTTATCTCATTTTTCTGAATAGCCATAGAATTTAACTGCCAAAGAGAAACCCAGACATCATGTGGACAAAAGATCTCTTATGTGAAGGTACATAAGAATTACTATGAAAAAGTTGTTTGTTTAAATAATAACTGGTCTTTCCCT
>NW_006793604.1:0-1623 GCF_000442215.2 Lipotes vexillifer | reverse complement strand
GCTCCGCGGCGGGAGAGGCCACAACAGTGAGAGGCCCGCGTACCGCAAAAACATTAAAAAATTAAAAAAAAAAAAACAAACTATATACTTACTCTACAGCAATAAAATGTTTCTTTTCATAACTAAGTCCTAGAACAGTAACAACAACACAATTCAAAGAAGTTCTACAAATGCCCTATGGAAACACAAATTATACAAATTACACAACCACTGATGGCGGCAGTTTTCAACAGTTTCCCATAGCTCTACATAGGACGGGTACATGATATTTTCTCATGGATACTCAAATTCTTATGAAATCCAACAACTAATGGTGCAGAGAAGTATATTACCACAATAATCCCTCATCATGACAGCTATTTAAGTTTCTCGTTACACGGGCGCGGCGGGGGGGAGGCTTCTTTCTGTAAAGTACAGTATATCAAAATTCTCAGAATGATGTTTTACAGGAATAAGTGGAGCCTATTCTAATTCTTTAAGTCGTCTGCAAAAAAAATATTTTAACAGTCTCTACCAACAAATTACTATGACACTGCATAGCCTAATACCTACATACTCATGTATTTCAACTGAATACATTGATCTGGAGCCTACCAATAGATAAAAGATAAAAACGAATCTAGATGAAAACTAGTAATTCTTACTTTTTCTGAACATGAATTTAAAAATGTAAAACAGTAATTCAAGTATATATACCCCTAAATTTTAGTTTCTTCACACACCTGAAAATCTTTACAGTGTATTCTGATCCTATTCTGAAGAGATTAACACCCTAATCATGTCCCAAGGCATTTCACCCGGTAACTTGGTGATTTATAAACTCCGTTCATACCCCAAGAGACAATAGCAGCAAGCTAGTTACAAAAAAATCTTACACTAAATGCATGAAGACTTCAATCCCAAACGTTCCAGAAAAACAAACTTGGAATCCAAAATTTCACATTATTTTATACACAATACATCTCCTGAGTTCAAACTCTGTCAAGAGTAATTACAACTCACATTTAAAATGTACCGTAAGAAGCTGTAAAACAATTTCTCACCTTTGGGATTTTATTTTTTTTGTAACTCGAATAGTATGCATTCCTAAACCGTAATCTTGGGGTCTGGGCTAGAAAGCTTCCAACCAAGAAATCAATAGGGTTCAGCTGGCAAATCGAGCAAAAATTCCAAAGACTGGCTTTTCAGGGAGTCTAACAACGTGCATAATTCACAAGTCTCGGCTGCTTCATCTCCAGAAAGACCCCAAACGTAAAGCTTCTCCTCCACCTCCGCTGGGCCCCAAGAGTTCAAAAATTCTAGACTAAGCAGTCCAGCAAAGAGGAGAAAGCAGCAGCCTTTTGGGGAGAAGGAGGTGCGAACCTCTCAGCCGGCTGGGCGGGAAGGGGGGGGCTGGGGAGCAGGCGTGGATTTCGCGGCACTTACAGATCAGTCAGCACCATGAGCTCCGAGTAGGCCCGGTGCAGCAGAAATTCGATGAGGGTGCTTAGCCGGTAGCCAGGGCTAGCCGCCGCCGCAGCGGCCGCCGCCACGGCGGCTCCCGGAGGAGGAGGCGCCGGGGCTGACGCGGGGCCGCTGCTGCCCCCTCCGCCGCCTCCGGGCGGGACCAGCTGGTTCTCCAGC
>NW_006793603.1:0-283 GCF_000442215.2 Lipotes vexillifer | reverse complement strand
TGTGAAAAATGCCAGTGGTAGTTTGATAGGGATTGCATTGAATCTGTAGATTGCTTTGGGCAGGATAGTCATTTTCAGTGTTGATTCTTCCAATCCAAGGACATGGTATATGTCTCCATCTATTTGTATCATCTTTAATTTCTGTTATCAGTGTCTTACAATTTTCTGCATACCGGTCTTTTGTCTCCTTAGGTAGGTTTATTCCCGGTATTTTATTCTCTTTGTTGCAATGGTAAATAGGAGTGTTTTCTTAATTTCACTTTCAGATTTTTCATCATTAGTG
>NW_006793601.1:0-214 GCF_000442215.2 Lipotes vexillifer | reverse complement strand
CGAACCCGCTTCCCCTGCATCGGCAGGCGGACCCTCAACCACTGCGCCACCAGGGAAGCCCTACCTCACTGATTCTTACCTGTCTTGTCCAGTCTATTGATAAGCCCATCAAAGGCATTCTTCATTTCTGTCCCAGTGTTTTTGATTTCTATCATTTCCTTTTGATTCTTCCGTAGAGTTTTTATCTCTTAGCTTACATTACTCCTCTGTTCTT
>NW_006793600.1:0-498 GCF_000442215.2 Lipotes vexillifer | reverse complement strand
CCTGCCGATGCAGGGGACACGGGTTCGTGCCCCGGTCCGGGAAGATCCCACATGCCGTGGAGCCTGCACGTCCAGAGCCTGTGCTCCGCAACGGAGAGGCCACAACAGTGAGAGGCCCATGTACCGCAAAAAAAAAAAGAATACCAAACATACTGTAGAGGAATGTGGGCTTGCCTGGGTTGCTTACTCACTTACTTGATATAAGTTAGAAAAATTATGGCCCAGAAAACTCCAGAATGGAAAGATGCTTCACTTGTAAGTAATTGAGTAGACCAGTAACCGTAGAGGAAGTTAGAACTGTAGTAAAAAGCGTATTTCTCAAAAGGACACCAGGCCCCAATGACTCAGGATACATAAGTTGTTGTTCAAGACCAAAGCAAAAGCTGAAAAGCTTGTCAATTTGTATCTGGAATAAACTCAGTGCCAAAAGTGGACAAAGATAGGGCTTCCCTGGTGGCGCAGTGGTTGAGAGTCCGCCTGCCGATGCAGGGGACACGG
>NW_006793599.1:0-370 GCF_000442215.2 Lipotes vexillifer | reverse complement strand
GTGCAGTGTGTTTCCCTATACTCGGGTTACACAGAGTGGCTCCAAAAGGCTATGGGCCTGGACTTTGATTAGCTGGCCCAGGGGGGCCTAGGGGTACTTACTGCCAGGAATAGGGTGCCAACTCGAGGTTCCTAGGTGTCCTGAAAAGCCTACTGTCATTAAGATAAGGCAGAGCAGTGGCTACAGCCTCATGGAAACTGCTGCACGCCTCCACTTCTGCCTGGCAATTCAGGGCCTTACCTCGAGGCAAGTGTTCTTGTTTCATGTCCCCTTAGCGACACAGCATGGTAGGATGCTGTCTTCCTAACTGAGTATAGTGACTTCAGGTACGAGGTCCTCGAAAAATTCTAAACAGTGTTTTCTCATGGCA
>NW_006793598.1:0-269 GCF_000442215.2 Lipotes vexillifer | reverse complement strand
AGAGATCACTGAAGAAATCAAAGAGCAAATCAAAAAATACCTAGAGACAAATGACAATGAAAATACGACCATCCAAAACCTATGGGATCCAGCAAAAGCAGTTCTAAAAGGGAAGTTTATAGCTATATAAGCCTACCTCAAGAAACAAGAAAAATCTCAAGTAAACAATCGAACATTACACCTAAAGCAACTAGAGAAAGAAGAATAAACAAAACCCAAAGTTAGCAGAAGGAAGGAAATCATAAAGATCAGAGCAGAAATAAATGAAA
>NW_006793597.1:0-309 GCF_000442215.2 Lipotes vexillifer | reverse complement strand
ATTTAAGGTAATTATCGATATGTATGTTCCTAATCCCATTTTCTAAATTGTTTTGGGTTCGTTGTTATAGGTCTTTTCCTTCTCTCGTGTTTCTTGCCTAGAGAAGTTCCTTTAGCATTTGTTTTAAACCTGGTTTTGTGGTGCTGAACTCTCTCAGCTTTTGCTTGTCTGTAAAGATTTTAATTTCTCCATTAAACCTGAATGAGATCCTTGCTGGGTAGAGTAATCTTGGTTGCAGGGTTTTTTTCCTTCATCACTTTCAGTATGTCCTGCCACTCCCTTCTGGCTTGCAGAGTTTCTGCTGAGAGA
>NW_006793596.1:0-377 GCF_000442215.2 Lipotes vexillifer | reverse complement strand
TTAAAAAAAAAAAAAAAAAAAAAAAGTGCTTGCTTACAACCTCACCAATGAATTCCCATTTCCTGTGACGATTTATTCATTTATTTATTCAACATTAGGTATTTTGATATGGCCATCACTGAGCAAGGCCATTGGAGGTACAGCAATGCTTCTAATGGCCTTTGCTCTCAAAAAGCTCATGGTCTAGTTGGGGAATTCTTTTTTTTTTTTTTTTAATAAATTTTATGTATTTATTTATTTATTTTTGTCCGCGTTGGGTCTTCATTGCTGTGCGCGGGCTTTCGCTAGTTGCAGCAAGCAGGGGCTGCTCTTCATTGCGGTGCGCGGGCTTCTCACTGTGGTGGCTTCTCTTGTTGCAGAGCACGGGCTCTAGGTGC
>NW_006793595.1:0-3225 GCF_000442215.2 Lipotes vexillifer | reverse complement strand
TAACCCTAACACTAACACTAACCCTAACCCTAACCGTAAACCTAACCCGAAGGCTTCCCCTAAACCGTGCCCTAATCCTAACCCATGCCCTAACATTAACACATCCCCTATCATGTACGCTAACCCTAAACTGTGGTCGTACCCTAACCTGTACCCTAATCTGCCCTCGTTCCCTAACTCTAACAATAATCCTAACCCTAACCCTTATCAGAAGCCTTACCCTAACCTGTACCCTAATCCTGACCCATACGCTAACACTAACCCGTGCCCTAACATGTACGCTAAGACTAAACCGTTACCGTACCCTAACCAGTACCCTCAACTGTCCCCATTCCCTAACCCTAACCCTAAACCTTACCCTTAGCCTTACCCTAACCGTGACCTAAATCTAACCCGTACGCTAACACTAAACCGCACCCTAACAAGTATGCTAAACCTGAACCGTTGTCATATGCTAACCTGTACCCTAAACCATCCCCTTTCCCTAATCCTAAACCTAACCCTAAACTGAACCTTTACCCGAAGCCTTACCCTAACCCTTGCCCTATTCCTAACCCGTATGCTAACACTAACACTTGGCCTATCATGTACGCTAAACCTAAACCATTGTCGTACCCTAACCTCTACCCTAAACCGTCCCCTTTCCCTAACCCTAACCCTAACACTTTCCCCAAAATTTACCCTAACCCGTGCCCTAATCCTAACCCGTATGCTAACACAAAACCATAACCTAAAACGTACGCTAACCCTAAACTTTTGTCTAACACTAACCTGTACCCTAAACCGTCCCCTTTCCCTAACCCTAACCCTAACACTTTCCCCAAAATTTACCCTAACCCGTGCCCTAATCCTAACCCGTATGCTAACACAAAACCATAACCTAAAACGTACGCTAACCCTAAACTTTTGTCTAACACTAACCTGTACCCTAAACCGTCCCCTTTCCCTAACCCTAACCCTAACACTTTCCCCAAAATTTACCCTAACCCGTGCCCTAATCCTAACCCGTATGCTAACACAAAACCATAACCTAAAACGTACGCTAACCCTAAACTTTTGTCTAACACTAACCTGTACCCTAAACCGTCCCCTTTCCCTAACCCTAACCCTAACACTTTCCCCAAAATTTACCCTAACCCGTGCCCTAATCCTAACCCGTATGCTAACACAAAACCATAACCTAAAACGTACGCTAACCCTAAACTTTTGTCTAACACTAACCTGTACCCTAAACCGTCCCCTTTCCCTAACCCTAACCCTAACACTTTCCCCAAAATTTACCCTAACCCGTGCCCTAATCCTAACCCGTATGCTAACACAAAACCATAACCTAAAACGTACGCTAACCCTAAACTTTTGTCTAACACTAACCTGTACCCTAAACCGTCCCCTTTCCCTAACCCTAACCCTAACACTTTCCCCAAAATTTACCCTAACCCGTGCCCTAATCCTAACCCGTATGCTAACACAAAACCATAACCTAAAACGTACGCTAACCCTAAACTTTTGTCTAACACTAACCTGTACCCTAAACCGTCCCCTTTCCCTAACCCTAACCCTAACACTTTCCCCAAAATTTACCCTAACCCGTGCCCTAATCCTAACCCGTATGCTAACACAAAACCATAACCTAAAACGTACGCTAACCCTAAACTTTTGTCTAACACTAACCTGTACCCTAAACCGTCCCCTTTCCCTAACCCTAACCCTAACACTTTCCCCAAAATTTACCCTAACCCGTGCCCTAATCCTAACCCGTATGCTAACACAAAACCATAACCTAAAACGTACGCTAACCCTAAACTTTTGTCTAACACTAACCTGTACCCTAAACCGTCCCCTTTCCCTAACCCTAACCCTAACACTTTCCCCAAAATTTACCCTAACCCGTGCCCTAATCCTAACCCGTATGCTAACACAAAACCATAACCTAAAACGTACGCTAACCCTAAACTTTTGTCTAACACTAACCTGTACCCTAAACCGTCCCCTTTCCCTAACCCTAACCCTAACACTTTCCCCAAAATTTACCCTAACCCGTGCCCTAATCCTAACCCGTATGCTAACACAAAACCATAACCTAAAACGTACGCTAACCCTAAACTTTTGTCTAACACTAACCTGTACCCTAAACCGTCCCCTTTCCCTAACCCTAACCCTAACACTTTCCCCAAAATTTACCCTAACCCGTGCCCTAATCCTAACCCGTATGCTAACACAAAACCATAACCTAAAACGTACGCTAACCCTAAACTTTTGTCTAACACTAACCTGTACCCTAAACCGTCCCCTTTCCCTAACCCTAACCCTAACACTTTCCCCAAAATTTACCCTAACCCGTGCCCTAATCCTAACCCGTATGCTAACACAAAACCATAACCTAAAACGTACGCTAACCCTAAACTTTTGTCTAACACTAACCTGTACCCTAAACCGTCCCTGTTCCCTAAATCTAAAACTAACACTAAACGTAACCCTAAAGCTTACCCTTAGCCTTACCGTAAACCGTGCCCTAATCCTAACACGTACGCTCACACTAACACGTGCCCTGACTCGTACGCTAACCCTAAACCGTTGTCGTACCCTAACCTATACCCTATATATATGTCCCCTTTCCCTAACCCTAACCCTAACACTAACCCTAACTCTAAAACTTACGTGAAGCCTTACCCTAACCTGTGCCCTAATCCTAACCCATACGCTAACACTAACCCTTGGCCTAACATGTATGTTAAGCCTAAAGATTTGTCGTGCCCTAACCTGTACCCTAAACCGTCCCCTTTCCCTAACACTAACCCTAAGCCTAACCCTAACACTAACCCTTACCCGAAGCCTTAACCTAAGCCGTGCCCTAATCCTAACCCGTACGCTAACACTAACCCGTGCCCTAAAATATACGCTAACCCTAAACCGTTGTCGTACCCTAACCTATACCCAAAGCTATCCCCGTTCCCTAATCCTAACCTTAACCCTTACCATTAGCCTTACCCAAAACCGTGCCCTAATCCTAACCCGTACGCTAACACTAAACCGTGCCCGAAAACGAACGCTAAACCTAAACCGTTTTCGTACCCTGACCTGTACCCGAAACCATCCCCTTTTGCTAAACCTAACCCTAACCCTAAACCTAAACTTAACCTTACCCCAAGACTTACCATAACACATTCCCTAATCCTAACCCGTACGCTAACTCTAACCCGTGCCCTAACACGTACTCTAAACCTA
>NW_006793594.1:0-204 GCF_000442215.2 Lipotes vexillifer | reverse complement strand
AAAAGAAACCAAGACCATTCTGTGTCTACTCCTTCAGTCTGGAGCCCATGAGTCTCGCTTTCTCATGTTTTCTAGAAGACTTGGTTTGAATCCACATTTATATCGAACTAAGCTGGGGTCTCACATATCTTTAGTCTTTTGTTGACAGTACGAGGCTCCAGGAAAAGTGATCACTTATCAAATACACAGAACAACAGCTTAACT
>NW_006793592.1:0-773 GCF_000442215.2 Lipotes vexillifer | reverse complement strand
GCACGGGTTAGGGTAAGGCTTCAGGTAAGGGTTAGGGTTAGGGTTTGGGTTAGGGAACGGGGACGGTTTAGGGTACATGTTAGGGTACTACAATGGTTTTTGCTTAGCGTACATGTTAGGGCTCGGGTTAGTGTTATTGTACGGGTTAAGATTAGGGCACGGGTTAGGGTAAGGCTTTGGTTAAGGGTTAGGGTTAGGCTTGCGTTTACGGTTAGGGTAAGGGAACGGAGATGGTTTAGGGTACAGGTTAGGGTACGACAACGGTTTAGGGTTAGGGTACGTGTTCGGACATGGGTTAGTGTTAGTGTACGGGTTTGGATTAGGGCATCGGTTATGGTAAGGCTTCGGGTAAGGGTTAGTGTTAGGGTTAGGGTTAGGGTTATGTTTAGGGAACAGGGACAGTTTAGGGTACAGGTTAGGGTACCGTAACGGTTTAGGGTTAGCGTACGTGTTAGGGCACCGGTTATTCTTAGTGTACGGGTTAGGATTAGGGCACGGGTTAAGGTAAGCCTTCGGGTAAGGTTTATGGTTAGGGTTAGGGTTAGTGTTCGGGTTAGGGTTAAGGAACGGGGACAGTTTAGGGAACAGGTTAGGGCACGACAATGGTTTAGGGTTAGCATAACTGGTAGGGCATGGGGTAGTGTTAGTGTATGGGTTATGTTTAGGGCACTGGTTAGTGTAAGGCTTTGGGTAATGGTTAAGGTTGGGGTTAGGTTTAGGGATAGGGTTAGGGAACGGGGACGGTTTAGGGTACAGGTTAGTGTACGACAACG
>NW_006793591.1:0-243 GCF_000442215.2 Lipotes vexillifer | reverse complement strand
CCATATTAAGAAATTGAAGGAGAAAAACCATATGATCATCTCAATAGATGCAGAGAAAGCTTTAGACAAAATACAACACCCATTTATGATAAAAACCCTGCAGAAAGGAGGCACAGAGGGAAATTTCCTCAACATAATAAAGGCCATATATGACAAACCCACATCCAACATTGTCCTCAGTGGTGGAAAACTGAAAGCATTTCCACTAAGATCAGGAACAAGACAAGGTTGCCCACTCTCACC
>NW_006793590.1:0-1374 GCF_000442215.2 Lipotes vexillifer | reverse complement strand
TCAAACCCATGTCCCCTGCATTGGCAGGTGGATTCTTAACCACTGTGCCACCAGGGAAGGCCCAAACACAGCTTAAAGATTTTTGTTTCAGCATGCTCTGACTGATGGCTAAGGAAAAACATTAAAATTTTTGCTTTGAAAGGGTGTCAAATTATTAGCCCATTGGGGACGCGCACGAAACCGATCCAGTCCTTACCTGTTTCACTGGTTATATAGGTTACTTGGGTCGTTTTGTTGTAAATCTCAAGATTTCAAACCACTTGACGTCTCAGGTCCAAGCTTACTTAAACCTATTGAAGAGCAAAGGAAAATAAGCTTCAAAGATCTCGCCTGTTTGGCTCATAAAGTCTCAGCACAACAAACCAGGAACTGTTCAACTATTCCTAGGATGCCATAAAATTTTTATGGCTCAATCCTAGGATTCCTCTTAAGTCTCTCTAAGGCTCGGATGTTTGGTCCGCAACCTCGTCTCCTCCCCCCTCCCCTTGCATTTGATCTTTGTTATGCGCTTGAAAGGTGAGTTTGCTTTTCAATTTACTCTCATTCCCTTTGCTCCAGTGCTCTCAGGGAAGGCAGGTGGGGAGGGGAGGGAAGATGCTTTTGCAGAAGTGGCTATTGTTGCCAGGTTTGCGTGGCTTTCCCTTGTCTCCAAAGAAATAGAAAACATCGTGACTCCCTAAGTCCAACCCGAGATGATGGAGGAACTGACACGTGCCTGGCGGACTTGCGCCGAGTGGATCCCAACGAGGGAGCATCGTTGCCCCCGGGAGAAGCGATAGTCTGAGACACACTCCACGCTCCGGCTGCCAAGTTGGGAGTTTTCTTCCCCCGCCACCACCACGCCCCCCTGCCCACCTGCCTCTCCTCAAAGCCTTGGATCAAGTTCAACGTCCAAGCAGAGAGAACAAGTCAAACTGGCTGCAAACTTGGCCTGACCTCGGGCCTCGGTTCCAATGACTGGCTTCCTGCTTTGTCCTTAAGTGAAAATAGCAGCTAACATCTGTGTCCGTCACTGGTTAAACCTTAACTTGTGTTATGTCACCCTCCCAACGACCCTGTGGTGTGGCTGGTTCACGATCCCAGTTTGCAGAAGAGGTCATGGAGGCACAGAGAGGTTACACCCTCTGCCCTAGATCACAGCTGTCGACAGAGGTGGAGCCCGAGCTCAAGGGCAGGAAGCCAGCCCGGGGCTTAACCACTGCGCCATCTTACCAGCTTACCCGGGTCCCACTTCCAGTAACTGGGTCTTGTTGCATTCCCTTCTCCTAATCCGAGTTCTTTTTTTTTTAATTGAAGTGTAGTTGATTTACAGTGTTGTGTTAGTTTCAGGTGTGCAGCAAAGTGAGTCATATATATATATATGAATATATATAT
>NW_006793589.1:900277-917269 GCF_000442215.2 Lipotes vexillifer | reverse complement strand
ATCGACAGATGAATGGATAAAGAAGATGTGGTACATGTATACAATGCAATATTACTCAGCCATTAAAAAGAATGAAATAACTCTATTTGCAGCAACATGGATGGACCTGGAGAGTATCATACAAGTGAAGTCAGACAGAGAAAGACAAATACCATACGATACTGCTTACATGTGGAATCTAAAAAAAAAATGACACGAATGAACTGATTTACAAAACAGAAACAGATTCACAGACTTAGAGAACAAATTTATGGTTACCGAGGGATAGACTGGGAGTTTGGAATTGACATGTACACACTGCTATATTTAAAATAGATATAGGACCTACTGTATAGCACAGGGAACTCTGCTTAATATTCTGTAATAACCTAAACAGGAAAAGAATTTGAAAAGGAATATATATATTCTTTATATATGTATATAACTGAATCACTTTGCTCTACACCTGAAACTAACACATTATTAACCAACTATATTCCAATATAAAATAAAAATTTTAAAATAAATAAATAAATAGCACTGTTACCTGCACACAAAGAAATACACACACACACACACACACACACACACACACCAGGAAATTAGAATTTATCTGATATTACTGAGACTAAAAGGCAAGTAAAGCAACATAAGGGATTTGCCACAGAAAACTTATGCAAAAACTGAATACAGAAAATAAATTATTATTTATGAAGTTTGTTCATTTTCTCCTTCCTTCTCTTAGTTCTGAACAGTCTGTCTTCTTTCCTTCCTTCATTCTTCACTTCAGAAATCTTCAATAAAACTAGGTAAACTTCTCTATGTTTACACACATATAAACAATTTCTGGAAATCTTCCAATCCCAAACAAAAGCAAAACTGAACAAAGCAAACATACAAGCAAACAAAACAGTGTGATGTTCTTAACAAACAGTAATAGATTATTTTCAAAATCAACTCCAGAAAGTATGTAGTTCTTCATCAGAAGATTTAATAATCAGACTAGAATATATTTCAATACTGGTTAAAATTGAGCTTTACTATCAATTTGTGTGTATGTGTGATGATCATTCAAGCATGCAGTTTTTAATTTAATTATTATAGTTTATTGGAATACCATTCTTTCTACATCCTCAAAGCAACTCACATGCTTTTTGCATTAGTATTTCATATTCAATTATATTGAACTGAAGGTTCTAGGCCATCTTGAGGTTTTATGTTAGCCTTTTCCTAAAAGATATTACACAACTTGTAATTCATATTATAAATTCACAAATTATAGATCCTATCTAAAAAGAGTCAAGTTTTCTAAGCCCACTTGGACTAAAGCAACGAAAACATCCAGAAAACTAATTTGCAAGGAAAATCTGTTACAGATGTGTTATATGTCCAGAATGGTTTTATTTACTTTCTAATTATATCATATGTTCATTATTGTATGTTTGCTTTGGCCTGATAATAAAATATAGGAAAATATCATCACTGTAAAATTTCCTGCTTCTCTCACCTTGACTTCTTCCTTGTTACAATTTAATGTTTTATTTTACACCTACACTTACTTGCAGAAAAGTATTTGTTTACACAGAGAGGATGCTTTTTGATCATAGGTTTTGATTATTTCAAACACCTGCTGGACAAACTTCACTGAAATGTGCAAGTAAGTAATGACTGGATCGACCTCTTGCTGATTATTAAGCTAAGCCAAAGCTGCATAAGGAAGGATCATTGCTAATCATAAGCAAGTGAAAGAGCTATCAACATTTGCAACTAAATTTGATCTCAGATGAACAAATTAAATGATATGGTAGCCCAAAGACATCTGTATTCTTGCCTAAAACGGAGTAGTAGTGCAACAAGAGGACAACATAAACCTATGTTGGGTTGTGGAGAAGAGAAGTTGGTAAGGATGAAAACGACCTCAGACTGAACAAGGGTGTAAAAGGTTAGTAACATCTTATAGTAAAAGAAAACAGAGGTATTGATAATGCTTGGAAAACAGTGGAACAATAAGATCATTAACAGAGCTAGTAATAATTTAATAACAAAAGAGCATTGCTAAGATTAGTACTAGTGATATGCCTTCAAATACATATTGATAACCTCATTATCAAAATAATTTCTATTAAAAGTATATTTTAGAAAACAAATACAAATATTGATCCAGATGAGAAATTGAACAACTGCTTGCCACCCATATGGTAAATTTTGTTATTCTGTAAATCTAATAAGATAGTTGAAAGCCCTAGCATAGTTGTCAGTCTTTTACTCTTGGCACCCATGCATATCAAATGCAAGTAGCCTAGAAACTGGGACACTTGCACTTGTTCGTACTGGCAATTAACAGAAACCTGTGACCCTGATTCTGAGAGAGACAAATAACTATTGACAGGTAATTTCTAATCTTGACAACATTCAAAAGTAAACGACTAGTAGGATCGGAGGCATCATAATGACTTTACACTGTATTTGTTTCAATGAAAAATATCAGTAAAATTATATGCCAGAGATTCAATCATCATTAGTAATCCATGGTCTTTTTGTACCGATCAGATCTATAAAGAACATTGCACGTGGTATGGACATAGATTATCCAAAGACTGCTAGCCCTGGCAAACCATCACGCAGACTGTCTCTTCTCCCTCTTTCAGCTCAGCCCAAAGAGGCCCTATCTTGCTCCTGTTCTCTAGCACACAGTGCCTTAGCTTGCTCCTGCCTGCCTGGCCTCCTACCCCAATGCCTGCTAAACTGAGAAATGTTCAGATGTTACTGACATCAGAGAACATCTAAGTTCCAAACCCTCCCTATGCCCCATTTTCTTAGGACTGTCTAGGATACACAGTAATTAAAGCTCAGATATCTGTAACTCATAGGGGCTGATAACACGTAACTTTTAATAGACTGCTTAAATATTTTATTTTAAAAAAAGATGGAACAAAACCCAGAAGGACTAATAGATGTGAGGGGAATGGACAGTGAAGTACACAAATCCCACCATGTGTGTGTGGGGGGGGTGTGTGCCACTTCCTCTGTGCAAAGGCCAACAGGCATTTACTTATTAACACTTTAGAAATGAACATGTATGAAATGTACTTGCCCAGTTTATTTGTGCTTTTCACTGCAAATGAAGTAATGGCTGGGATGGCAATGATTTGAAATACAGTAGCACAGATTGTTTCCTTGTTTATAGGAAAGTAGAAGTGCAGCATAAAGTGCACTTTGTAAATGTACAGAGAGGACCATAAAACTGAATAAGCCCATTGATGAAAATACAACACGAGGTGATAACTTTAGGTTATCTCTCAATAATAAACAACCATAAAAAATAATTAGGTTTAAACACATAATCTAAAGAGAAAAGAGTAAAATCTGTTTTCAAAAAATATATACATCTGAAAGGAATTTAGCTAAAGTTCAAATTTACTTTAAAAATATACTTCACATTTTAAAATATAGCATAGCTTGTCTTTCTACTTATAAGGAATTATATCATGTTATTATTGGCAGCTTCCTTCATATTTTATCACATTGATTGCTTTCAAAAATGATGTAATAGTCTATGTTGCAAATGTTTTTCCAAACTTCTATTATAAAAATTTTTTTAATATTTTAATATTTTTAATATTTATAAAACATAAAATATACAGCAAACATCCATATACTCACACCCAGATTCAATGATTAACAGTTTCTAAATTCGCTTTGTCTATACATCCTGCCAATCCATGTGACTTTTTAAAAAAATATTTTTAAATGTGAGATGAAGCTATCAATACACTTTACCTCTAAACACTAAAGCATGATATAAATATTTTTGTTTTCTCTTGTAATTTAAAAAATGTTGCTAAGAGATAGTAATACTTAATAAAATACATTTCTTACTCTGCACTAAATCACTAGGAGGCTAGTTAACTTGTCCATTAGAGTTTAGTACTCATGAGGCAATGGCATTAGTTTTAATCTCCCTGATGGGTCAACTAGTTATTTCTTTTCCATAGGTACATATTAAATCTCTGGTAACACCTGGTCATACCGAAACTTAATGTGTTTTCAACAAGGAGGTAATATGCAAGAGTACATGAATCCTTAATTATAGACAAATCAGTGAGCAGCCCCTAGTGATGGCGCTTATTAAAGACACTTTGTAAATAATTCATTTATATATTTAGTGACTGTGAAACATTTATTATTTGAGAAAGCATAATAATATAATTATAGCTTTTTTTACCTTCTAGGTGTATCACATTGACAGATATGAATGCCTTATTTTATTTTAGATATTTATTTCTAATGAAGGGTAGCTCTTTAATAGAATGCAAATTATTAAAGCATCTTATATTACCATAGTGGACTTTGCACCTATCATAGAACAACAAGTAAAAAGTCTTTAATTTCTCATTAAAAAACTGAGGTACCTTAATCAACAACAATTTAACACTGAGCTGTTGAAATCATGAAAAAACAATATGACTCATCACATGTATACAATTCCCTTTATTTTACCTGATATGCTTTTAAGTCCAAATTTATCTGGATTTATTCAATTATGTTGATTTTTCTTCTGAAGATTGTTAGTTTTTAATCACCTACTTCTGACATGTGTATTTTATATATATTAGCTTAGAAGTGCTACATGTAGACAAAATAAGGTGTTACTATATTTATATCTTATATTATGCCATAAGATAAGTAATTCTTAATATAACAAAGCAGTCTTCAACTTTTATGTATTTCATAGAATGCTAGAGCTTGATTCTACCAACCTGAAAGAACAAGTGTACTTTCAAGTTAACAAAGTTCCAAAATTCTCTCTGGAGAAAAACAAGTCTCTCTTTAATTCTTATTGTCTTGATGACATTTTAATTCAATATTGAAAATTTTTAAGGTGCTTACCAACTTATGGGCAAACTCCATCCCCTCATGTGTTGTTTACATTTCCCTCCAAAGATATCACCAATATATCACCCATATTCAATTGGTATAAGGGATACATTCAGAAAGACAGCTAGCAAAGGTTAAGAAATTGACTTTTTTTAAATAAAAGGACCAAGCTGCCTACCCAGAAAATCATTAGCATAATAGATAGTAAGAAGAAAATAGTTATGCCATGTGAATGTCTTATAGACTACAAACTCTTCATGGAAATTCCCACATGAAACCTATGACAAAAAGTAATGGTTCTAACAGATTTTGTTTGAAATAATGATGCCATTAACACTTGGCACTACAGTTTCCAAATGGAAGTGAGTTTGCATAATAGTTTATTTTTCTCTTTATAGATAAACACATTAAGTCACTGTGCAGGGAGGCTGACATGCTTCAGAAATAAATGCCACTTTGAGATATAGAAAGTCTTACTATCCCCAACACAAGCCTACTTCTTTAAGTCAGATTGTTTTTTTTTTAAAGATCTGTGTTTTGATTCTCTTTCTTCATTTTATGAAATAAAGATTCATTCTTATTTGCTTCGATGGCTAAAGAAAGTCAATACTAAAAACGTGGCAGTAAATAAAGAACACTAATCTCAAACAAGGTAACAATTTTGATGTTAATGTTGAAATACTGGTGTAGTATACTAAATGAAAATAACTTGAATAAAAGACTGGGTATTTTCAAAATATTAACAGAAAGATTTTTTTCATTCATTTTCCCAAGTAAGACTAAGTTCCTAAAAATTGCTTCTACAAAGAAGTTAACGATTTGGTATCCCTAAACAGGCCCCCACTGTACAATTTATGCATCTTTTCTCCACTATGTGACCCTTTCTTAAACCCTATACATTTTCTCTTAAGTGCTCACACTAACACTCTGATGTCTGGGTCCTAGGCACTGTGCCCGAAGATGATTAGCCATTTACTTTTTGATTTTGCTTTGCCAATACATATAAGTAAATGAAAAGCATTAATTTATAGCTTCACATGCATCACCACTGTTTGGGGAAAACAAAAGAGAACTAAACAACCAAATCTCTGCTGGCCAGAGGTGTAGTTCAGTTCCCCAACAATATTCTGTTCTCAACTTTTCACTTTAGTTACCTGAAGCACACTGATTTGCAATACCATTCGGAAGTTTTTCTATTGTACTAAGAACAAAAGCTCAGAATTCCTATAGGTGCCTCACAAATTCCTCACTTGAACTTCTTCACCCATTCCCACCAACCGTGCCTATTGTGTCTACCTGCTTGGTTAACCACACCATTCCCTCATCACAGGCCCAGATTTTTCCCTCCATGATCCTAGTCTCTTGGTCCATTAACCCCCTTTAGTTACTCTTTCTTTTCCTCATGACACTAGACCCTAAAATTAACTTATTGTGACAATGACAACTCTTCCCCCTGAAAATTCTGTAACCAGTTATGAGCATACGAAGTAACTGAGGGGCTTGAGACAATTACAGTTTCCATGCCGCCCTCTCCAAATACTCCGTTTCAGCAAGTTACAGAGGGGTATTCTGGAGCCTGGATTAGCCATGAATACACTCCAGGTGATGGAACAGGATAGAAAGCTCAGAGATAAACCCACACACATATGGTCACCTTATCTTTGATAAAGGAGGTAAGAATACACAATGGAGAAAAGACAGCCTCTTCAATAAGCGGTGCTGGGAAAACTGGACAGCTACATGTAAAAGACTGAAATTAGAACACTCCCTAACACCATACACAAAAATAAACTCAAAATGGATTAAAGACCTAAATATAAGGCCAGACACTATCAAACTCTTAGAGGAAAACATAGGCAGAACACTCTATGACATACATCACAGCAAGATCCTTTTTGACCCACCTCCTAGAGAAATGGAAATAAAAACAAAAATAAACAAATGGGACCTAATGAAACTCAAAAGCTTTTGCACAGCAAAGGAAACCATACACAAGACGAAAAGACAACCCTTAGAATGGGAGAAAATATTTGCCAATGAAGCAACTGACAAAGGATTAATCTCCAAAATTTACAAGCAGCTCATGCAGCTCAATAACAAAAAAACAAACAACCCAGTCCAAAAATGGGCAGAAGACCTAAATACACATTTCTCCAAAGAAGACATACAGATTGCCAACAAACACATGAAAGGATGCTCAACATCATTAAGCATTAGAGAAATGCAAATCAAAACTACAATGAGGTATCACCTCACACAGGTAAGAATGGCCATCATCAAAAAAATCTACAAATAAAAAAGGCTGGAGAGGGTGTGGAGAAAAGGGAATGCTTTTGCACTGTTGGTGGGAATGTAAATTGATACAGCCACTATGGAGAACAGTATGGATGGTCCTTAAAAAACTAAAAATAGAACTACCATATGACCCAGCAACCCCACTACTGAGCATATACCCTGAGAAAACCATAATTCAAAAAGAGTCATGCACCACAATGTTCATTGCAGCTCTATTTACAATAGCCAGGACATGGAAGCAACCTAAGTGTCCATCAACAGATGAATGGATAAAGAAGATGTGGCACATATATACAATGGATTATTACTCAGCCATAAAAAGAAATGAAATTGAGTTATTTGTAGTGAGGTAGATGGACCTAGAGTCTGTCCTACAGAGTGAAGTAAGTCGGAAAGAGAAAAACAAATACCGTATGCTAACATATATATGGAATCTAAAAAAAAAAGAAAATGGTCATGAAGAACCTATGGGTAAGACAGGAATAAAGACGCAGACCTACTAGAGAATGGACTTGAGGATGCGGGGAGGGCGAAGGGTAAGCTGGGACAAAGCGAGAGAGTGGCATGGACATATAAACACTACTAAACGTAAAATAGATAGCTAGTGGGAAGCAGCCACATAGCACAGGGAGATTAGCTCGGTGGTTTGTGACCACCTAGACAGGTGGGATAGGGAGGGTGGGAGGGAGGGAGACACAAGAGGGAAGAGATGTGGGAACATATGTATATGTATAGATGATTCATTTTGTTATAAAGCAGAAACTAACACACCATTGTAAATCAATTATACTCCAATAAAGATGTTAAAAATAATAATAAATAAATAAATAAATAAATAAATAAAAACCACTCCAGGTGGTAAGACTCAATCCAACCACTTTTGACCAGCCAGATTTTAAAGTTGGTTCCCAAATCCATAATACTAGATTCAACTTTTCCTCCAAGCTCTAATCTTTATCTGTCTTTACTACCTAATTCCTGAACTGTTATAACATTTTCCTAGCAACTTTTCCAGCCTCACTCACTTCAATGCTCCATTTTTACCCAAACCATATTCATACTCTTGAAAGTTTTGATAAAATTCATTTGACAAGCAATGGGAAGCTTTCTGTTGTTTCACATTAAAACTTTTGCAGTTGTCAAGGTCCTCCTTAATTTGACCCAAAACTTATTTAGGAGTTATCTCTCATATTCCTATAAATTGTGAATAAAATGCTGTCTTATTCTCACTTAATCATCACTTTTTTGAAGCCAGCTCTTGTTATGTATAGAACACAAGTGACGATGTAAGTGATTCAATGTGGCTGCACAGTTCATCACTTTTAGAGCAGGGTCTAGAATCACAGGTGCTGCATTCTCTCCCTCACACTATCCTGCAGATGCCAGGATTTCAGGACCATTATGTGATGGGAGGAAGGAAGCAGGAAAGACAGGGAAGAATGGAGTGAAGGAAGAAAGGATTAACAAATATTTAAGAAACACAAACCATGATTTACATTGTAACTATTTCAGAGACATTATACCTATCATATCTTTCCCCAAAATATATAATTTATGGATTAAAAACTGAACTAAATGTCATTTTATTAAGTTGCAAACAGTAGTATTAAACATAATGTATAGCTCATTTCTCTGAGGAACTGTGATAAAACTAAATTTTCAAGCCTAACAGAATAATGTCAAACTACTTATTGTTTCGTTAAAAAATGACAAGGTAAGATATTAGATAAACATAAGGGAATAAGCGTATCTTTTCCCATGAAGGAGTGAAAGAAGTCGATCTGGTTAAGAGATAGATGCGTGTACAATCAGAGTGGCAGAGATTGTTATCAGCACCAAGTAGAAAATGGTGGAACTGGGAAGATGTTACGTTAGATCAAGAAAAAGAGAGAAATAGGGAGATAAACAGATGAATTAGATCATGAGTCAGGCAGGATAAGTAAAATAAAAGCAGTAAAGAGCAACAGGAACAAACGTACAGCGAGAGCTAGAGAGCCAGAAAATGAGGGGGGAGGAGAGAAATTGGAATTGTCACTCTGGAAAAAGGATTAGCCAGAAGGGAGCTATAGGAGAACGGGGGCAATGAAGCCATGCTTGACTCTGCCTGTAGAGACAGGCATCACCTCTCTAATGAGCACCTCAGGGAAGAAGAAGGCATCACAGCAGCCTGGAGGCAATGGGACCCTCCTAGACAGGACTGATGGGACCGGACCTGGTGCTCAGATCCAGGCACCTCATTACCTAAAAGGTGCAGAGAAGCTGGAAGGAGTTCAGGGACACGATGTAACAGTGATTAAGATGCAGAGGAAAATGACTGATGATAAAAGATTAAAGCGCTAAACGAGCACATCTTGGCAGAGCGACAAGTGGATGGGCAAAGTAGCTCATCTACAAACAGGCAAAGGACATAAATAATCTAGAGGAGAAACATTATTATTTAACCTGGTACCAAGGGGAGAGGTTTATAGAGAATAATTGCAATAAGGCAGAAAAGAAGGCAACCCTAGAATTAGGAAGAGAAGTATAAACATACAAGTGAAAAATCTGTTCACCTGGTATGGAGCGAGGCACGTCCTGGGAAACGGCTGATATCAGTCTGTATGCATAAGATACAAGCAACTTGACCACTCAGATGGTTACCACGATTCTAGAGGACAAAGCAATCAACAGAATAAAAAAAATTGGAATCATGTTAACAGTTCAAGCTCAATTTTCAAAAGAACTGAAAAATTTAGCTTTATCCTCCATATTTTGTTCATACAAAGGTCTTCATTAATTAATGGCTTGAAATGGTATAGTAATTCAGCAGTTTTCAGAAGGGAATAAAATGGGATAATAGATCCTTTTAATATGGCTTCCAGTGATTCTATGTGTTCACTTGCAATATGGTATTTTTAAAGATTAAAATGTAAATGAATCACTTATATAATTAGACATGTGGGGAGATATAAAATCTTGAAATCACCATTCCTGTGGGAGTGACATGACTCCTCACAGAAGGAAGCAAAGAATTCCCAGGTGGAACTTCATCCATAATAACACATGCTGCTCCATGTCTTCGTAGGCCATCTGTGTTTTCCCTATGAATCATACTGGAATAGCTACCCTATCATATGAAGAAACTGTGAACTACCCACATAGTATCATTTTTGGATAATGATATTTGGGTCAGCAAAACATGTCACCATCACCCTCACACACTCAAATATTTATAGGGCTATGCTGAAGTTTTCTTCCATTAAATAAAATCCAAAGTGCAGATTTCAATATTTTAAGAAAACTCCTGATACTCGATAGAAAACTAAATTAATGAAATTCTTATACAGTTCTGGTCATATTTTCCACTTGTTTTCATTTAAATTTTTATGTGCTTGACAAACTTTCATCTCTGTGCTTTGAGAGTCAATCTAGTAATAATCTGTACCTGTTATATAGCTATTTCCAAACTGTAAAACACGTATGCTTTTTGTCTCATTTGAACCTCACCTTTGGAGTTAGGTATTATTAATCCTCCACTTTACAAATAACAAAGCTGAGAATAAGAGGAGATACTGTAGAAGCTAAAATAAAGTTGACATTAAGAACCACCAACAGCAAGGACTGGCATCTTCTGACTGCATGCCCGGTGATCTTTCCACTGCCCTGGGTTTCTTACATGATTTGCGTCCTCAATCACAGCACCAATAAGCACTCATAGTTCACATACAGTGATTACTGTGTAAAGCCACATCCTCATTATGAGTTTCTTGGAAATCATTAAAACACAATTCTTATAAGAGAAATGAAAGAAGCAGAGGGAGTAGATCAGGCAAAAAATAATAACAAAACTTAGTTGCTGAAGTTTCCAGAATGTATAGCCATTTGTTTTCACAGACTGATATACTGTAGTTAATTAAAATACAACTCTTGCCACAATAAAAAAGACAGTGGAAGTTTCTGGTAGATTGAAGCATTCAGGACAAGGGATTCTGAAGGGAACTGGGGTGGAGAGAAAACAATATGGCAGAGGTATACTAGCGGAGTGAAGAGAGAACAGTGTAGAAAAAGAGTGGAAACTCTGTCAAGGTTCCAGGAAGTGAAAAGCGAGCACATGCACAAAAAGAAACTTGGCAACTTCATTCCAAATGCACCAAAAAGCAATCTGTAGAACAGAAGGTCCCAGTAGCTTAGAGGAAATACACTTAGCAGAGGCAAACATCATCTTGGAACTGACTGTGAGGAAAGTAACATTTAAAATGCTCAGACTCCTTGGAAGACAGAAGTAAAGGAACTGAGTCAGCAAATGAATGTCACAGGGCAAAGGTTCAGAGGCCAAGGACATCCCCAGCAGTGAGCTAGTGACCTGGAAGGACAAAGGTGCGGTAAGAAAGGCAGAACAGGAGAGGGAAAGCAGTATATTCTAAAATGTTAATCTACATTTTGAAGGGAAGGGGGAAATTCCTAAAAGATATGAGTAGGAATGTAAAACACAGAGAAAGTAAAGGAAAGGACAAAAAAGGCAGTCTTTGAAAGCGCCTCTTCAAGAAAACGAGGTAATATTTGTGTAGCACTGGAGAGCCTGAGCCTTGGAATCAAACCTCCTGGGTCCACATCCCATTCTTCGCACTTAGTAGGCGGGAACTTGGGCAAGTTATGTAATCTCTCTGTGCCTCAGTTTCCTCATCTGTGTATGGTAGAAAATAATATCACTCACCACACAACAGAATCATAATTTAGTAAGAAAATTCTTGCAAAGCACAGAACATAGTGCTTGTGAGAAAGTGAAGAGTAAAATAAAGCTAAATTTGTAAAAATTCATGAAAGTATATTTGTCACACTTGAAAAATAAGAACTGGAATCTGAAAAAAACAAAGGCTATATAAAGAGAGTACACATGATAGGAAAATAAATAAGGAAAGAAAGAGTCCAGTGTCCAACAGAAAGGATGTAAGGAGAGTGAGAACGATTAATAAAGTAATGAAAAAAATGAGAGATGTTACTTAAATTTTATCTGATCCAAAGCAATGTTCTATGAAAAATGTAAATTCATGGAAAATGGTCAAAGAACCCTATTATTTTTGAAAGACCCAATTCAGAAACCCAGCTTCAGTCATTCAGAGAGGGGCCCTTTTTCTAATTCCCAGAATTGCCTTCAACTAGCCAAGTGTTTCAATCCTGATTCAAGTAAATAATCAAGCATTTCATGTCTGAATGCCCTTTCAAAAACAGTTGGAAAAAAAAAGTCCTGCCTATCTTCCAAATATAAATTGAAATGAGTAAAGTCACAGATGCCTGTTCTAACAAAGAAGGCTTGAACTTGCACTGTAAGTTATAAACCTTTTTTAAATGGAACCACCAATAATAATGATAATAAACAACCTTTTCTGAATGCTTACTATGTGCTAAACTCAATGATTTTCATTTCAAGCTGCTGCAGGTAGATATTTTTAATCCAAATTAGCTTGTGATGAAACTGATGCTCAGAGAAGTTAAACTAGTGTTTCACGTCATATAGTCAGTCAGTAGCAGAGCATGGATTTGAACAAAGGTCTCTCTGAGTAAAAGTTTGCTCTTTTAACAATGTTTCTATTGCAAAGCCTTTCTTGAATAATAATTTGAACTGAGCAACTACATCGTATAATGCCACACATCCTAGATTTAAACTAGTTATTTAAACTAGTATTCTTTTTTTTTTTAATTTTTTAAATTTATTTATTTTTGGCTGTGTTGGGTCTCCATTGCTGCATGCGGGCTTTCTCTAGTTACGGTGAACGGGGGCTACTCTTAGTTGCGGTGCTCGTGCTTCTCACTGCTGTGGCTTCTCTTGTTGCGGAGCACGGGCTCTAGGTGCGCGGGCTTCAGCAGTTGTGGCACATGGCCTCAGTAGTTGTGGTGCATGGGCTTAGTTGCTCCGCGGCATGTGGGATCTTCCCAGACCAGGGCTCAAACCCATGTCCCCAGAATTGGCAGGTGGATTCTTAACCACTGCACCACCAGGGAAGCCCTCAACTAGTGTTCTTAAATCATTTTTAATTTTGGTAAACAAAAACCCATGTAACTTGAAATTTATCATCTTAACCATTTTTAAGTGTGCAACTTAGTATTGTTGTGTATATTCACATTGTCATGCAACAGATCTCCAGAACTTTTTCATCTTACAAAACTGAAACTCTACACTCATTGAATAATCCCCCATTTCTCCCTCCCCTCAGTCCCTGAAACCACCATTCTAATTTCTTATTTCTATAAGTTTGGCTACTTAAACACCTCATAGAAGTGGAATCATACACCATGTGTTTTTTGTGACTGGATTATTTCACTTAACATAATGTCTTCAAGGTTTATCCATGTTGTGGCATGTGACAGGATTTCTTTCTTTTTTAAGGCTGAATCACTTTCCACTGTATATACACACCATATTTTGTTTGTCCAGTTATCCACTGATGGACGTTTCAGTTGTTTCCACCTCATGGCTATTATGAATAATGCCACAATAAATTTGGGTGTGCAAATATTTCTTTGATACCCTGCTTTCAGGTCTTTGGGATATATACCCAGAAGTGGCATTGCTGGATCATGTGGTAATTATATTTTCAATTTTTTAATGGAAACTCCGGACTGTTTTCCTAAGCGGGTGGATCATTTTACATACCCACTAACAGTGCACAAGCATTCCAATTTCTCTATATCCTCACCAACCCTTGTTATTTTCTGTTGTTTGGACAGTAGCCATCTTAATAGATGTGAAGTGATAACTCATGGTGGTTTTGACTTGCATTTCTCTAATGATTAGTGATATTGAGCATCTTTTCATATGCTTATTGGCTATTTCTAAATGTTCTTTGAACAAATATCTATTTAATCCTTTGCTCATTTTTCAATCAGTTTTTTGTTGTTGTTGACGTTATTGAGTTGTAGGAGTCCTTTATATATTCTGGACATTAACCCTTTTCAGATATATGATTTGCAATTATTTCTTCTATGTCATAGGTTGCCTTTTCACTCTGTTGTTTGTTCTGATGCACAGAAGTTTTAAAATTTGATATAGTCCTCCAAGCTAGTATATGTTTACCCAAACCTCTACCTCTCTATCCATCTATCTGTCAATCTATCTATCTACCTACTTACCTATCCAAACCCTTTTGAAAGTAGGCAACCAAATTTCATGAAAACCAAGAAGATAGAAAGAATTTTTAGACCACTTAGCTTTTTTTTTTTTTTTTTTTTTTTTTTGCGGTACGCGGGCCTCTCCCTGTTGTGGCCTCTCCCATTGTGGAGCACAGGCTCCGAACGCACAGGCTCAGCGGCCATGGCTCACGGGCCCAGCCGCTCCACGGCATGTGGGATCTTCCTGGACCGGGGCACGACCCCGTGTCCCCTGCATCGGCAGGCGGACTCTCAACCACTGCGCCACCAGGGAAGCCCAAGACCACTTAGCTTTTTAAAAATAATTTTGAGGGGAAAAAAAAGAAATCCCTTTAGTCATTCTCAGTTCTCATAGTCTAAACATCTCCTCAAGCTGTATTTGATTTTCATGTTTAAAGAGGCATGGATTTTTTTTCATACAACACAGCCTCTAAATACAAGCCAATTATTTCATCTGTGCTGAAGTAAAAAGTCAGTGACTTGATTCAATGTAGAAGGAAACCTTTCAGTGTTATGTATTTTTGAGAGACTGAATGTCAGCTCCTAACCTGGCACACAAATGCTGTATAATACATTTTATGTATTACTTTAGTGACTTTTCAGGATAATATTGAAAAGATGAAATTTTAACTTTAAATATTGAACTTAGAACCTGTATAAGATTCAACTCCACTGTACTCTGTTTGTAGTTGGTCAACAAAATGTGGTCCTTTACTAAAGGGGATAACAGTGTACTTAAAAAAAACATGTATACAAACAGCTATAATTTAGACAGAATGTAAGTGCTATAAAAGAGGTATAAAATATGAACTAAATTGTTAAAAATTATTTCTTGACAGAGATGGGTGGGGAATGGAGTGGAAATTTTATAGTCGGGATAGCATTTAAGCTGGAATTTGAGAGTGGGTAATATTTCAAGAGACACGTAAGATATGGTATGAGAAAAGAGGTGATGTTATAATTTCGTATGGGTAAAATAAGTGTGATCTAAGCTGCAAAGTTAGATTAAACCCAGGTCATACCAATTTAAAGCACTTAAACTGGATTCTGCCATCACTCTGGACAGGGAATGGATGACAACAGTGGCATTAGAGTACAGTTGCTGATGTCGTGCCTTACCCACAACGGTTTCATTACTTGTGATTTTTCAGTAACTTGATGCATATGTACAATTTTTTAAAATTCACATTTAAGTCCACTTCTGGTCATTCCCTTTAAACAAAAGAGCATCAACTATTCCTGATCTCTCTCATATAAAACAGGAATAAGTGTGTTATAAGGAGTCCCATTTTATGGAGAGAAGATATGGTAGAGAAAATAGATATATAAATCAAGGGAAAATGCAAACTGCTTCACAAATTTTAAAAGGTATATGGTATCCCTAATAGAAAATTATATAAATATATACCCAAGCATATCACATGCTTCAGTAGTTTTTTAATCAACAAGGAAGGTACCAACAAGATGATTAGCAACACAAGGAGGTTTAATAACCATGAGTATCTAATTTGGTTAGAATGAGGTTACTTTCACTTTTATTTAGTACAAGGTTTCTTACACATACACACACATGTACATACATACTCATGATACTTAATGCCATTTTTAGTTTTGCTTAGATTATGTGTTTTTCTATAAAACCTTTATCTTGCCAAATACAGTGTTCCTAACCAAGATAGAGGTTTCAGAATGCAACATTCTAAGTTAGTTAGAGCTTATGATTAAATGAGAACAGGAATATGAATTAGGAGACTATTAAAATAATACAGGCAAAAGACCATGAAGGTTTGAATCATGGTGTAGGCAGTGAGAATAAAAAGAAGGGAAATTTTAAGAAAACTTGCTGAACTAACTGGAAATAAAAAGCAAAGGAAAGTGATAATAACAGCAGCTAACATTTATGTCTAAAGAACAGACACTATTCTAAGTTGAGAACTCATTGATTTATTTAATCCCCACATTAACCTGTTAAATATTCTTATTACTCCATTTTAAAGTTCTGGAAACTAAAACAGAAAAGATAAAATTAGATGTCCAAAGCTACAATTCAATAAGTGACAGAGTCAGGATGGGAACCCAGGTAGACTAAGCCCAAAACACATGCTCTACATTGCATTAGGGATGATTCTTAATTAAATTCAGATTACTAGTTGAATCGTGACAAAAGAAATAAAGAGGTTAAGAAAATAAAATCCTGTTTTATTTTACACATTTTATGTTTGAAGGCCAGGAAGATATAAAGAAACATGAGTTGGAGGTTTTGTATAGGAGGGTGTAACATGTAACAGACTGTGGCCAAAACAAGTGATCATACCATAGTCTGAATGATGGTGTATAGGTGTTGCGAAGGTGAGTATAAATTATCAAATTTGTCAAAAGTTGTCTGAACATTGTTCTGAGATCAACACAAATTATTTGGTCCAGAGTAATATCCACCAGTAAGGATGGGCTGGTGAACCAGCAGGTAATTCATTAGACCCAGACGAATAGAAACCCATGTGAAGATCGAAGAGCTCAGACAAGTATATGCATCATTATGTAGGAAACTAAATCAACTACATCAGCATATGAGAAATGTTACAGTAGGCTGAAAAGTTTCGTTTGAAATGCCTGATCTGGAGACCTAGGCTGGATACATAGATAAGTGAAACCAAGAGATTCTGGAAAGATGGAGGACAGCCAAGGCTGGGATGTCCTGATGGAGACAAATCATTT
>NW_006793589.1:898905-900267 GCF_000442215.2 Lipotes vexillifer | reverse complement strand
TCAGCAGGAGTGAAGAAAAGAAATGAAAAAGCTAGAATGATAGGAGGTTGAGTTACTATAAATTTTCACCTTTAGATGTTACTAAAATTTTCCATGAAACTGCTTCTATTGTTGGAGATCCATTTGTTTGAATTTTAGTAGAAATATGATTACTTTCCCCTAAAATTCCCTGAATTTTTTTTTTTTTTGATACCACAGAAATACCCTCAGGAAGAGTTATAAGCACTCAAGCTCTCCCTATATAGAGATATGATCAAAAGACCAATACATTTAAGAAGGGAAGACTGTATTTTCACATCAACTCATCAGTTGAAAAAAATACATATAAAATTTAGGGAATTATTATTCCAGGAAGGATGGAATTTCCCTCTACAGGAAAATATCCACAACTGAAAGATGTAATGCAATAAATAAATACATGATTAAGAGAAAAATAAGACTGCACATCTGCTTCCTGGTAGAACTTTGATGAATACATTGGGAAATGTTTCTTTTGGTTTCTATTATTAAAGGTGACCACATCCAGAAAGCATGATATTGTGTAAAAATGTTATCTCTTTTTCTTCGTTCACACCCAAATGATGATTTGGAAAGTGGAAACATTTTACATAAGGCTACCTCCTACAGACAGAACTATAAACAACAAACCAGTAACGGCAGAGGATACTATTAACATGAATACTTTTGATAAGGACATTTATTTTGGATTAAAGTCTACACTACAGTTGAACGGCTTGACAGGATTTTGTACCAGAGTTTCATATTTTAAAAATGTGGAAAAGACGCATCTCTGCCAGTATAATCTACCTATTACTTAGCATTTTGGTGGGGGTGGGGGGTATGTGCAGTTAGACACCAGTCCTTAACAAACAAGGGCGTGGCTGTTATGCAGATGTAAGTCTGTGGCCTTCTCCAGCAAAAACAGTTTAAGATTCGGTTATTCTTCTTTTCCTGGTACGGAGTGGAAGACACCCTTACAAATGGATATTTCCTTTATAAATGTAAATTTCTCTTACAAAAGGGTAACTTCTATTAGATTTTCAGAGCTTCTCTTACACCTGTTGTCTCTTAAAAAGAACCAGGTCAAGATAAGCCTTATGCCAAAGAGGCAGTTGCAGAGGGTGACATATTTGCTCCCCTTCAGATATATGCATATATATGTATATATAAGAGTGTGTATACATGAATATATAGATTAAAAATTCTATAGTGCTAATATAAGGTATACATTGATAAATGTACCCTTTCTTTTTTTTTTTTTTTTTTTTTTTTTGCGTTCCGCGGGCCTCTCGCTGTTGTGGCCTCTCCCGTTGCGGAGCACAGGCTCCGGACGCGCAGGCTCAGCGGCCACGGCTCACGGGC
>NW_006793589.1:880238-898532 GCF_000442215.2 Lipotes vexillifer | reverse complement strand
CCTCCCAGACCGGGGCACGAACCCGTGTCCCCTGCATCGGCAGGCGGACTCTCAACCACTGTGCCACCAGGGAAGCCCAGTACCCTTTCTTTTTTAAACAATGAAAGTAGATAGAGATCAGATCAAGAGCAGCTCTATAGCATTGGTGATCAGAACAGAGCTTTTGATTATCAGATAAGAAAATTAATATATTCTTTCAGAAATGGTCATCATTATGTGACTAGCAGTCATCACCTTGCCTGGATCTAAGTGTCGACAATTATCGCAGAACGCATTAAATTTATTTTCTAAATCATCTGTCGACATCCGTAAAACGTAGGATTCTGCCCCTCTAGGAGTAAAGAGACGTCAGCTATAAACTCAGCTTCGTGATGACTCAGTTGTGTGCCTCTGAACACACTACAACCAGTGTCTTATAGATGTGGATCATGAATTACTCAAGCCTGGGGCCATTCCTCTCCAAACATTCAGCACCAATTTTGAATATAGAAGTTGTTCTTTCATGTTTAAGGAAGGAAGTAAGGGAGAGAGGGAGGGAAGGAAGAACTCACATTACTTCATCCTCAGTCCTCTCTGTAAAATTAAGCAGCTGGACTAGACATTCTCTCAAGTTGTTTTTTTTATTCTGAAATATCACAAGTCTATGAGACAAAAATTATTTTACTATTTATAATTTTTTTAATTACAGGCATTTCAAAATAGGTATCCTGAGACTGACAATTTATCAGGCTTACCCTCTATTCCCCAGGCTGGAATTAAAACAAACAAACACACAAACAAACAAAAGCCCTCAGGTACTAGTTCTCTTAAATACATTTTAACAAAATACACCCATGCTGCAGAAATTCAAAAATTCCATATTGGATATGCACAAATTCAATATACTTATTAGAATGTAAAACTGAACTTTAGGAGTACTATTTCCTAAACTAACAGGTTGTCTGCTACTTTCACATAGTAATTTTTGTTCTTAACAGTCTTTCAAATGCAGGTAATCTAAAGCCAAAATAAACTGATAGTAAGGTGGCAAAATAGAGTACTTAAACCATTTCCATAGCTTATTGACTAAATGGTACACAAAGTTCAACTACTACCTAATATTTTTTTAATTAAATAACTACTGCTATCTATGAGACTTATTTTAGATGTCTTTGATTAAGAGAAGAATAATCATTCTATGATTTTCAGATTCTTTCTAAAATTAAAAAGAATGGCTGAAGTATCTATTTCATTATTTATTTAAACAAAATAATAGTTTGCTGATGCTACATCTGACTCAGGATCTTATTTTTGACTCTCACAGGTCTATTTTGATTTTTTTCTTTTTTTTTTTCACTTGTAATTACAAATCAACAAAGACTGATTGCTATGCTAGGTGTCAAGGAGAATGAACCAGATGTGGACATACATCTCCACCCTAGGAGTGGATGGTTTGCTAGAAGTATAAAATGTATTTCAAATTAAAATAATTTATTATAAAATGTGAATATGTGTGACAGGGAAAATAAGTTACCGAACTGATTTATGTTTCATGAATTGTTATTCTGATGAAGAACGTGAGATTTGTATTAGCTTTTGAAAAATAGACAGGATACCAAAAGATTAAAAAAAAAAAAGACAAAAGAATGAACAGCATGAGAAATACCGGATGCTAAATGTTAAATATACATGACAACAAAATAAGGACTCACTATTTTATTTCACAAACTAAATATTTAGTTAAGATAGTCATTGGCTTATATTTCCAGTTCCATGAATCTGCCTGAAAGTTGCTGTCTACACAAACTCTCCATCCTCTGTATCTAAAGATTATTTTCGCAACCTGAAATATTTAAAACTTCCTTTAGCAGGAAAAAATTCATGAGATATTTTATATCCTGCTGAGATCAAGTGTGACCTCAGACCTTATACGTGGGAAGATATTGTGAATTCTGGAAACAATATACATTGGTTTCAAAAGCATAACATCAATGAGAAAGTTTTAATGCTAACACATTTATGCTCTGAGAGGAATATAAAACAGTTCTGAGTCAGGCTGAGAGCAAAGTTCCCATCATAATAATAATGCTTTGACTATACAGGGCAAAATCGTGAAATACATAAATAACAAACAGTAAAAGTCTGATATGATAGCCTTGTATTTCTCTAGTACCCTTATTTTCTATGCTCATCACCGGCGTGTTAGTCCAGACCTTATTTTATCTATAAAGAGTCTCTTAGCTGGTCTCCTTGAAAATTATTCCTAGGTTCATCTTCCTAAAATATTAATTATTGGGTTATTTCATGGTCCAAAAACTTTTAGTGGTTCCCAGTTGCCTGCAGAATAAAATCCAAAGTCTGTATCCTGGCATTTCAAGGCTTTTGTAAACAGTAAAACATGCTTAATGAATATTGGTGAGAAGAAATAAAACTATTAGTGTTGATTTATTAAATAAGAATGGTGTCAGGCACTGGGAGAGATTCTTTATTTACATTTTCTCATTTAATACTCACATGTGTTTTGAATACAGCGCTGTCATTTACCCCACTTCAATATATGAGTATACCAAAGCTGGTAGAGTTAAATAACAATGAATTTTCCCAAATAATAAATTGTGACTCCAAAGTGTGCTCCCTTTCCACCACGAGATAGTGTAAACACTTGTGTGTACAAAATCACAGCCATAAGAGACGAAAGTACACGATGAGATCATAATAAGAATTTAAACTGCTTGTTAAGTGGATGATCAATTGCCTTAGACTGGGGTTTACTGGAAAAAGCACTGGCAGAGGGATCAAGACCATGAGAGAGGTCAGGATTAATAATTTATGTGTCTTTCTAATTTAAATAATAACGAAAATGAGGACGGTGAATGGATCAGGGAGGAAAGTCTGTAGAGAGAAAAGAACAGAACTGTGGGCAAACTGCAATTAGGGGGAGGAAGAGAAAGGGGAACCAGTGACGGAGCTAGAGAAGGAGCGAGCCATCAGATACAACCCAGGAATTATAGGGGCCCCCAAAGAAGAACATGCACGAGAACCTCAGGACTGTTCCACCTTCCCTGTCTTCAGTCCTGAGCTACAGACCTGGAACAGGAGGTGCTACCGTGGCCCGGGTCACACTTTTTTAATGACCTTGGATCTACCCAGAAAACCACTATTAGCCTGGCTGGTCCCCATAAATGACACTTAAAAGTAATCATTTGAAAAAAAGACTCCCCTGCCCCAGCAAAATACCTATTTAGAAAAGTAATATAAATAATCTCCCTTACTTAAAATCTCATCAAGAGACAAGCCAGGAGATTTATAAATACTCATGAAAGAAATAAAAAACCGACAGGAGTAAGAGTGAATTGACAAAAGCAAAACAAACAAACTAAATTGACTCTGGGTTCTAGTTTTTAAAATTGTTTCCTTCTCTTAATTTGCTCTAATAAAATCATCCTTAAGAACTCATGGAATAGAAAATGCCACATACTAAAGATATATCTATCTATCTATATAGACAGATAGGTAGAGATGAAACATTTTACATCCATTTACATCAATCTATTTGCAACCACAGGAATATATTTAATATTCCTGGGATGAGCACTGTGAAAAGCTTTATAATTATTTAGAAAATATTTAGAAATTATTCCAAGTAAATTTTATTTATCCTATCTCTGAAACATTTCACTTTCTGTGAAATAGACATAGGGTCTTACATATTGTTATTAATGTGATATATATATAACATACATAATTAATTTAAGATATATAAAACAATTTATAAATTATTATTCATATAAAGTATATTGATGAACATTCATAAGCAAAAGTGGCGATTACGGGAACAGACTAATCTGAAACACTACCAAGAATGGCATTAGAAAAGTATTTTCCCATAAAATAACTAGAACATTATTCAGTTTCACTTCCACTTGCTCAGAAGCTGAAGTGAACTTTAAGTTCAACTTCTGGAAAATATCACCGATTAACATACTTTCTGCTGCCACTAGTTACATTGCAGAGAAATGCCGAGAAGGTGAGGCAGCATGGGACAAAGGTGTTCTTTGTGTATTAGACTGCTTACATATAGATGCAGGAGCTACCCATTTATCTCTGGGCTCTTCCGAAACTTGTTCTTTGTGTATTAGACTGCTTACATATAGATGCAGGAGCTACCCATTTATCTCTGGGATCTTCCGAAACTTCCTCCTTGAGAGATGCCTCACTTATGGAACTTGATTCCATAAGTGCTATACTGCAGGTTCCTGCAAGGTCCCCTGAAGCTCAACATTTAGGGAGCAAAAATCCAGGGACCTCTTTGTAGCTGGATGAGGGCACCAAGTTCAGCACTGGTATAGAGTCTAGAAAAAGTCTAGTCCCTGGGAATGAGACTGCACTACAAGAGACTGTCACTGGGCCAATTTCCACATCCTCTAGTGGATGGAGAGCAAATCAGGTCACTGTGTTTCCCTTCACTCCTTATAAATGGGACCAACATAGAATATTCTGAAACCGCACAATAGTGAGAGCATTTAATAAGAGGTTTCAAGAGCAATAACTGGTTAGCAGAGGTACAGGGATAAGGTGCTGATCAAACAGTGGAAGTAATCTGTGGGCAAGGGGATTAGAATGACAGTAGGCCCCACACTGGAGGGCTAGAGAAGTATCTGTGCATTGGGTGAAAAAAGTCAGGGGCAGGGGGATGTGCAAGCTGTTGAACATATCTGTATTGTTTATTTGGGGACAGAGCACTTCATTAAGGAAATATGCAGTGTTATAAATCCAGTAGTAGATAGCTAAGGAACGGTGGGATGATACAAAATAAACCTGGAAATTTAGATGGGGCCTCAAAGGATTTTCTTACTTGCTGTTTAGCCTCTATAAGTAGCTGCTGCTTCTGAGACAGCTGGTATTGAAGGGTTCCTTTGCCCTGGATTCTCCCTCACATCCCTATAGCATGGTCTGTTGCACTGTGCCCCCAAATGATGTCTCTTTAAAAGGTGGTAATAGCCAATCCTAAAATGTCATTCTCTTACCCAGAAATATACCTGAGGGAGGTCACCAAAGGACTTTTTTTGAATGAGGTGAATGTAACTCAGCAGATAAAGAAGAAGACAGTAGAACAGTGGGTAAGTGGTGTTAAGAATCTGACCTATGTGTAATTTGCATCATCTGTGTAAGGATAACAGAAAGATAACACACAGATATTGTAATGCGTCACACAGATTTTGATTGTTAACCTATATTAACCTATTTATTTCTCACAATAACCCTATGAGGTTAGTGCCTTCATGAACCTCCAGTTAAAAGACAGGAGACAGATATAGAAAGGTCAAGTAACTTGTCTAAACCACACAGCTCAGAGGTGACAGAGCTAGGATCTGAATCCAAGCTGTCTGCTTTCATAGGGCACAGTCTTTTTTTTTTTTTCATTAATTTTGATTGGAGTATACTTGATTTACAATGTTGTTAGTTTCAGGTGTACAGCAAAGTGAATCAGTTACACATATACATATATCCACTCTTTTTTATATTCTTTTCCTATATAGGTCACTACAGAGTATTGAGTAGAGTTCCTGTGCTATACAGTAGGTCCTTATTAGTCATGTATTTTATATATAGTAGGGTGTGTATGTCGTAGTCTTAACCATTGCACCACATTTCCCCCCGCACTTGAAAGCCTCAGTTTAAAGTTACAGTAATCAAAGATTCTTTCAGTTACCAGAGTGACCTCCTTTATAAGTATACAGTGTTGAGCAATGAACACTAGCCCACAGGTGTTGTAGTGGTGTGGTGACATACCTGGGACCCAAGAGAGAAGTCAGGGATGGAGACAATACTCTAAGCATAATCTCCACATAGAAAAAAGTAGAGGTTAGGGAAGAAGGTGACATAATGAAAAAGACTGCAGAGAGAAAAGGCCAAGACTATGAATAGAACCCTTTGTTTTTGGTTTTAAAGAGATTTGATTTGACTCAGGATGATAATGAGCTCCTTTACAATCATCTACTTCATGATTGCAGCCAAGGTTTCTCATCTGTATTTCGTCAGTGACTCTTACAGTGCCCAGTACATGGCAGGCACTCAACAAATACTTCGTGAATTAAAGAAAAGATGAAAAGGGAATTCAAGATAGGAAGGCATCAAGAATAAGATGAATATGTGTGAAATAACCTTTACAAAAAAGGAATGCACGTGCGACATAAACTTTATGATGAATTACACATCTAAAGTAGTTACAAGAGGAAAAAACAGGTAAGGGATACTGAATAGATTAATTTATATTCATGTATTAGAGATGGTGTACTTATTATATACAAGATTAGGTGATATGCATGGAAGAATGAAGAAAGCTGTCAAGGTAGCAACCATTTGATCCTAATTCTTGAGAAACTTAGTCCAACTAAGAGAGAGAGAGTAATAGTTATTGAAACTGAAAAAGATCTTACAAAGAGGAGGGCAGAATTTGAGTGAAAAACACTTTTCCAAGCAAGATTTAGTGGACATACGTGAGGGTGGCTAGGAGAGTGGGCATTGGTTGGGGGCCAGGAGAAGTGATGGCAGTAAAAGACAAAATTATCCAAGTGAAAGGAGAAATCACTGCAAAGCCCCACGAGGAAAGAGTACAGAAATGGTAGGCCCATGTGGTTGATGCTAGTTTGTCCTGTTTATTAATTTGGGGAATTTAAGAGACTTAGTTTTGGCTCATCCTAATACATTATCCACTTAAAGCACACTTTTTAACACGACTTGTACACAATAAAGGAAAAAAGGGAAAGTCTAAATTGTCATTTCTGATTAACAGAAGTAACCAAGGGTTACAAATATATAAAAGAATGATTGGTGGCTATCATGAAGATGATGGTTATGTGTTCGATAAATACTAGGGGAAAGCATATCTGAATGCAATTCTTATTCTTAATAAGTCTCAAGTGAAAGTGCACAGGATATGAATGAGTATTCACTGTACTCTAATAACTTTTGATATATGGATCAAAAGTACCATTTTCTGGAATATGAAAAGGCCTATGTGATAATGACACAACAAAAGAAGGGCTCCAAACAACCAACACCCAGAGACTAAGGGTAGGGTTAAGTGAGGAATCCTAGTATCTCAGCCCAAGCTCTTTGAAGGGTTTTATTGAGTGCACATGTGTAAACATAGCATTCCTCTTCTATGTAAGTTACTTCTACCAAAAACTTGCCCTTTTAAAATTTATTTATTTTATTTATTTTGCGCTGTATTGGGTCTTCGTTGCTATGTGCGGGCTTCTCACTGAGGTAGCTTCTCTTTGTTGCAGAGCACCGGCTCTAGGTGCATGGGCTTCAGTAGTTGTGGCTCGCGGACTCAGCTGCTCCACGGCATGTGGGATATTCCCGGACCAGGGCTTGAACCCGTGTCCCCTGCATTGGCAGGTGGATTCTTAACCACTGTGCCACCAGGGAAGCCCAACTTGCCCTTTTTAAAACCTGAACAATCAACACTCTCTGCCAAACCTCATCACAGTGTAGTCTCAGACAACAATCCCCAGGGCTCTGTGAAATGTGAATCAAGCCAAAGAAAGGAAAATGTTATTCTCTCATCTGTATATCCAGTACAAATGCTTTTGAACAGCTACTTTACAGGTGATAAAAGTCTTCATAAGTTGATACAGTAATTTCTTGGTTTATATCAATTTTCCATTTTCAAATTATACATAACTCATCTTACACTATTTCATCATGAAAATACTTTTGCAGACAGAATAGTATGGCTACTTTAACCTTCTACCAACCTGCTCGGAAAGCAACTTATAACACCCTAATTTGATTATGATAAGGAAATATCTGAAGCTACAAGACAGAAGCTAGTGTGGCCAAAAGAATGAATTTTGAATCAGAACATATGTCAAGGGTAAAGTTAATAGGTATACAATTTCACTACTATTTAAAAAACTTGTCTTCTGATAAGGAGAGTCAAACCTCAAAACTGATGAGATTTGAGATGATTATTTTCATTTGAAACGATTTTTTAAAAATAATACTCTAGTTATAATTATGTATTCATAAGTCACCAATTACTTGAAAATATGTTGATATGAAGTAAAAAAGGAGACAATGGTAGTCCATGCAAAAATGTAAATCACACATATCTCTACTATACAAATTAGGTATGTGCATTTCTAAAGGTTTTGGTCAGAATTTTATATTTCTTCGTTCCTTTTTTTGAATGAGTTAAATTATCACAGGCAGGATCTCTCTTTTCAAAATTGTACTCAATTCTGTGTAACGAAAATGAAAACCTTGTATCTAAGATTCCAATGACAGCCCAGAGCATGTTAGTTGTATTGATCTGAGTCTTTTTCAGATACTTATTATTATTATTGTTATTATTATTATTTCAGGAAGTTCAATGGGGTATCACCAAAAAAGAGGCCCTTTAGTCACATATTCTGGGATTGAATTCCATGGCTTTTCCTGAACAAGTTGTTGAAATGTGTTTTTTGTGTGTTATGATTCACAAACTAAAAACGGGGGGAAAAAAAGCAAGTTTAAACTTTTCAACAACTGCCACGGTAGAGCACAAATTCAACAAAAAGCAGTTAAGTGTAAAGCACAGTCAGGAAATTGTTAAATAATTATAAATATGAGATAACAGTAAAAAAATGACATCAGGGCTTCCCTGGTAGCGCAGTGGTTGGGAGTCCGTCTGCCGATGCAGGGGACACGGGTTCGTGCCCCGGTCCGGGAAGATCCCACATGCCGCGGAGCGGCTAGGCCCGTGAGCCATGGCTGCTGAGCCTGTGTGTCCGGAGCCTGTGCTCCGCAACGGGAGAGGCCACAACAGTGAGAGGCCCGCGTACCGGGGGAAAAAAAAAAAAATGACATCAGCATGTATAAAAGTTTCAATAAGAAAGGTGAAATGACAGGACTTTTGGTCCAACAGTAAGCAAGAGAGCTTATTACTAAAAGAGAATAAAACTCAGATTTAAAAAAAATATGCAACGATTTGTAACACAGGGAATAGAAGGAATAATATGTGATTTTTATATATAGAAAGTATATACATAAAGTGAGGGAAAGCATTGAAAAGATACACACACACACACACACACACACACACACACGTAGAAAGGGAAATAGCAGCCCATAGCTACATTTCTAGAACACATCTAAGTCTCAGCTTCTAGGAATTTAAGGGGATGTAGAAGTCTCCTAGGTATATTTTTAATTTTCAAAATAGCAATGATAAGTGTATTATACATACAACATTTGATAGGAAATAATCTTTAACATACTTAATGTAGTAGATGTCCTTGGGATTCAAAGAGGAGAAACAAGAATACATAGTCATTGAGCCATTTTGGCAAGAATTTTGAAAGCACAATCATCATGTAGAACTGAAGACATCTGGCACAGAGGATGGATCTTGTCAATATCAATAAAATAGCAAAGACTGAAGTAGAAAAAAGGGTGCCTTCTCTTTTAATATTTAAGATTAATTTATAAGACATGACTGATACATAGCTTTCTTTGCATGAGAACCTCCCACAATGGTGGTCTGAAAATTTTTATTAATCCAAGTAATACATTTTATTTTGAAAAATAAGTAATTATGAGAACTAATTCAAAATACATGTTTATTATAATAAGAACTATTATATTTAGTATGAACAGAAAAAAAAAAAAGGTAAAATAGTTGCACCTTGAACTAGGAGAATAAATTGAATGACAGTAACCTTTCTGACCAGAGAATGGTTCACCTTTTATATAGTTTCTCACCATGGTTAATCTATATGCTTTCAAATACAAGTTTTAAAAATAGACTTTATTTTTCAGAACAGTTTTAGATTTACAAAAACATTGAGAAGATAGTACAAAGAGTTCCCCAAGAACCCACATCCAGTTTCCCCTATTATTTTTACATCTTACATTAGTATGGACATTTGTTACAATGAATAAACCAATACTGACATTTTATTATTAACTAAACTCCATAATTTATTCTGATTTCATTAGTGTTTATCTAATGTCCTTTTTCTTTTCACAGATCCCATCCAGGACACCACATTACATTTAGTTCGTGTCTCTCTGGCTTCTTCTTGCTTCCAACAGTTTCTCAGACTCACTTTGGTTTTGATGATCTTGATAGGTTTGAGGAGTACTGGTCAAGCATATTGTAGACTGTCCCTCTACCGGAATTTGTCTGATATTTTTCACATGGTTTTATGGGGGTTATAGGTTTTTGGGAGAGAGACTGAGAGGGAGAGTGTTCTTTTCATCCCTCATATCAAGGGCACATAGTATCAACATGCTTTAGGACTACTGAGGTTGACCCTGATCACCTGGCTGAGACAGTCTCTGCTAGGTTTATTCACTGTAAAGTATTCTCTCCCTCCTTACCATACTGAGTACTCTTTGGAGGAAGTGACCATGCTCAACTCATTTCAGAAGTAAGGAGTTTTATGTTCCCCTTCCTTGAGGTCAGAGTATCTACATAAGTTGTTTGAAATTCTACTGGATGAGATTTGTCTCTTCTCCGTTTATTAACTTATTTATCATTTATTTATAGCAGCATGGTCTCGTGGATATTTATTTTATACCTTGGGTTATAATCAATAATACTTTATTTTTTTTGCTCACATTATTCCAGCTTTGGCCATTGGGAGCTTTTTCAATTGGTTCCTATGACCCTTTGACATACCTCTGTCCTTGTGCAGATGTGGTGTGATGAGTGTATGTGGGTGTCTGGAACACTTATTTTTTGGCACAAGATGATCCAGGTTCACATACATTTCCTGCCCCAGTCCTAGAATCAGCTATTTCTCTGAGGATCCCTGGTTCCTTTCACTGGAAAATGTTAGAAAAGGAGATCTAGGCGCTAGCTGTCACATACAAAATTTATTTTTAAATAAATTTCATGGTTAAGCTAAGAATTAATATATATATTTGTGTGTAGTACATTTATGGATAAATTCTTACTAACCCTTACTCTATGCCTATCTGTGTTTACTAGTCTTTCAGCAATGATCATGAATTATACCTGTAATGAAAATCATTACTATAAAAATAAAAGCTCTAAAAGAATGTACACCCCATTTCAACAAGAAAATGCAAATTATTGGGTGGGCCAAAAAGTGCCTTCGGTTTTTTAAGTAAAAATAAAAGACACATTTTTCATTTTCACCAAGAACTTTATTGAACAACGTATTCACCCTTTTGTTCCACTACCTTCTGCCATTTTTCAGGCAACTTCATAATTCCATCTTCCCAAAACTTTTTATCTCTTTGAGCAAAGAACTGTTTCAGGTCCCTTTTACAGTCTTCCAGGGAATTGAAATTCTTTCCATTAAGAAAATTTTGTAAAGACCTAAATAAATGGAAATCTGAAGGTGCAATGTCTGGCGAATATGGCGGATGAATCAGAACTTCCCAGCCAAGCTGTAACAGTTTTTGTCCGGTCATAAAAGAAACATGCGGTCTTGCATTCTCCTGATGCAAGATTATGCATTTTCTGTTGACTAATTCTGGATGCTTTTCGTCGAGTGCCACTTTCAGTTGGTCTAATTGGGAGCAGTACTTGGAATTAATCATCTGGTTTTCCAGAAGGAGCTCACAATAGAGGACTCCCTTCCAATCCCACCATAAACACAACATTGCCTTCTTTGGATGAAGACCAGCCTTTGGTGTAGTTGGTGGTGGTTCATTTCGCTTGTCCCATGATCTCTTCCATTCCACATTGTTGTACAGTATCTACTTTCCATCACCCGTCACAATTTGTTTTAAAAACAGAATGTTTTCATTACGTTTCAGTAGAGAATCGCATGCAAAAATATGGTCAAGAAGGTTTTTTCGCTCAACTTATGTGGAACCCAGACATCAAAAAGATTCACATAACCAAGCTGGTGCAAATGATTTTCAACGATTTGGATATTTTGAGCATGTCGGCTATCTCCAGCATGGAGATATTTTGATTTGGATATTTGGATCCAAAATTGATTTGGATATTTTGAGCATGTCGGCTATCTCCAGCATGGTATAACGTTGATGGTTCTCAATTATTGTTTCGATTTGATCACTATTGACTTCAACTGGGCTACCCGACCATGGAGCATTGTCCAGCACGCAACTTCACAAACCACCTTTGACACGATCAGTCACAGCTCCTTCTCCATACACTGCACAAATCTTTTTGTGCGTTTTAGTTGCATTTTTACCTTTCTTGAAATGGTAAAGAATAATATGCCAAAAATGTTGCTTTTCTTCTTCCGTCTTCAATATTAAAATGGCTACGCAAAATTCACCAATTTTGATAAGTCTTTTTCTAAATGCACGCTGATATGACAGCTGTCACAAACAATCTAACAAAATTGTTTTGAATGAAGTTAAAGACAACTAAGTGCTACTAGAGCCATCTTATGGGAAAAAACGAACAAACCTTTTGGCCCACCCAGTGGTATCAACTTCTACTGACCTCGTATTTAGTATTACAAGTAAACTGAGAATTCTGAGAGTTCCAAATAGTTATCTTTGAGATGAAGTGTTATATTTCAAAATTTAAAGTGTTCCTCCAAGTAAAAATGGTGTTCATTTTTTACCTTAGAAAACACTTCTTTCTTTCACAGAACAACCATTTCAGATGTAAAAAGCAAAGATTTATCTGAAAGCAACAGCAAATACCAAAACACAAGAAATGCCTGAATGTCTTATGTATGGACTGCTCTTTATGAGGATAAAAAACAAAAAAAGGAGAAAAGCCTAACACTGATTTCATACATTCCATCAAAAAATAAAAAGCCAACAGATTATTTAGACATAACTTGAGATTATGACATCATGAGGCATGGCTTCAGGGGTCAATATAACATGTTTTTAAAAAGGCTTCCGTGGGACTATGTAAGCAACTTAAGAGGGTACTTTTTTGTGGACATTGTTTTTAAGCAGTTCATACATGCTGATATTAAATGCATAGACTATACTACCTGTCTGTCTCTTCACTAACGTAAATCCAGACAACATCTCTACTGAGCAATTTTATTAGTCTAATTTCTGCTAATATAATGTGCTTGAAACTCTATATATTTAACTCAGTTATTAGGTACCAGCTATATAGGCTCATTTCAGGACCAAATATAACAATATAATCCTTAAAAGCACTTTAAGATATACAAAAGACCAAGTAAAATGCATAATTAGTATAGGAAAAATAAATTGGACATTTACCTGATGGTAGATTAATAATGTCACATCTATATATCTATACAATTTTATTTATTTTCCATGAAAGTAATAATACTGTATTTCTTTTAAGATGCTCAATAATCTAGACTTGTTTGCTTTTTTATTTGACTTTGTTCTTTGTAGTTATAGTCCCATTTAATAATGTTTGATTCTATTTAATTAGAAAAATACAGCGAATGTTCCCATTTTTCCTGTGATTTTCTAGTAGAACATACTTAAAAACATAAAATGTTGAAGTTATATTGTTAAATGCCGTATAGAAGAAACAAGGGACATAAAGTATGTCATTTCTAATCTCTGAAGCAGAAGACACCATATGTTTAAAAGGATACCAGATTCAGAGAGACACAAACTCTTCTGTGAACACTTGGTAACTTAATTCTATTTATTTTATACATTTTTATGGGAGGGTAATATTTGTGGCTTATTGAGTATGGCAAAAGAATGAGCAAACTGTCGAAATTTACCAGCAAAAGATTAGCAGGCTAGTTAAAGATATCCTGGTTCATGACTATTAGAAATTATTAAATATCATCATTAACATGGAAATAAATGATCAAATATTAATGATGATAGATTAAAAGTCACCAAAATCATTTAAAACCTAAACATTATACCTTATTACCTATTGCAACTTTTTCAAGCACTTAACTATCTGTCTTTAATAATTTATATTTGTAAATGTCTAATAATTTAAGTACACCTCATTATTATTACTTAAATTTCAAAATACTTTCAAGGTGTTGCAGTTTCTTCTCAGTGTATTTCTTGTTTGCAGTGAATTTAATTTAGCTTTACGCTTCTTTCTAATTATTATTTAGGTACTTAAAGTTAAGGTGAAATAATGCAGACACAGATGATGCAGATTCTCATTTCTTAATTTAGATCCTTCTAAAAAATACAAGAAATTCAAAAATAAAATGTAACTTTCTGTAATATGCCTCTTTTTACTATGTATTCTTATAAACCCTATTTCACATGATCATTACATTGCTCTATATTATGCATCATGATAAAACAGTCAGCTTCTCAACATTTTTTTCTATGAAAGGGTAAAACTCATATAAAAGAAAAAACTCTCCTTTCTAAAATCTCAGAGAAAGTAAAGTATAAAACCAAAGGTCTTTAAGCTGATCTTTGATAGGTAACAAAGAGATTCAAAATGACTCTCTTAACTTCTTGGCAAGTAATTAGACCTCAATATTTGTTAGGTTTCTAAATATGTTTAGCATTGCACTAACCTGGAGGTGTAAAAAGTTAGAGAAGACAAGTCCTTCCTTCAAGGCTCTTACGATCTATTAGGAATCATAAACAACAACATAAGAAAGCAAATGACTGAAAACTTAGAACTTGAAAGGCAGGATGAAGATATAAAAACAGAAAGGAATTTTGGCCAAGATTTCCTAGAGTAAGAAAGTATTTTTTAACTAAGTTTTGAGGTAGCAAGTTATGTGATTAACAAGTGTTGCCCATGGTCAGTCATTGTTATTGTTGTTATTACTACTTATTTCACAAATGCGAATGTTTCTTTTTCCTTTAAGGACTACGTTATTGAGTCGAAGTATTTACTACTTTACCTAGGTTATCTACATAGCTCCAGGTATATACAAAAAGAATAACTATTCACACAGAGCTATGGTTACTCATGTTTATTAAATAAATCATTTATTAATTGATAAGAATGTTCCCCATAGAACATTTGTCATCAAAGCATTACATCTCCCAGACAGAACAGTCAAGTTCAGTCACGTTTTTTTCCCTAAAATATTGAAGCTATAACAAACAATCTGAAGACATACTAATATTCATTAAATCAGCACCAACTGGAATGTTTTCCCCTTGAGACTGAGAAGTTGATATTCCTAATACCTAATAAAAATGGGGATGACTTCACCCAGTACTCTGTCTAAGCAGAAAACAAACACTGGGCCACAGAGATACCTACCAATTCCAGAGGACACCTTCAGAGACACTTTCAGGTCTGTGATAAACCTTTTGATCGTTAACAAATACCCATCCAATGGAACGAGAACACAGTATGAGGAATAAGAACTGATCACCACAAAACATCCTGTCTTAACTCCAACCCCAAACAACATATTTCCTAGCTTTGGAAAAGAAAAGATGTGAGAGTAATTCAGCTTGGTGACTCAAGTTCAGACCTATATTTGATCTGTTACCGTGTCACTGGAAACAGTACATGTGCTTCCTCTGCCTTTGTAATTGTTTATATTCCTGATCTTCCCTGACACCAAAAATAATTCACACTCCCACCCTTACCAGCCCTTCCCCACACACACACAAAAGAGATTAAAAATACAGTTTAACTTTGTGCATTTTTCCCATGCAAAATTATAAAGCAAATTCATTAACTAAGATGTAACTATAAAGGCAAATTCTGCAAAAAGGCAAAAGAAAAGATACATAATTATTTCTTTACCTTTTACCCTTAGTTTCTGCTAGTGTTGGTTATAGTTTCCTGATAATTCCAAAACACTTTGCACTGCCCGACATTTTTTCCTTGACCTCCCCTCTCAGAGAGTCAGCAGGAGGGTAACAGGAGTCAAATTATTACTCCTCCCACGTGAATGGGCCACAGACTCTTACAAAGGTGAAATAGTGGTGCCAAAATATGAAGTAACTTTGTAGTTATTCAGGTCACGAAGGCAGTAAGTAGACTAAGGAAAACTTCGTTAATCTCAGGAAATTTTCCCAACGCAGCCATGGAATTACTATTTGAAAAATGTTTCTTTTGTTTTCATTTTTCCTTTATAAACATTATTAAAGCCACTAATAATTCCTATAGGTACAATAAGACCTTTATAAATATAGATTACTAATATCATGTACATAAGATCCTTGACCTACAGACTTCATGTGACCCATACCCATCCTCAACCCTGGCTCCCATTTAAATTCTCGGGGTTCTTACCCTGTAAATTATAATATACAGATAATGCATCAACTGATCTTAGAAAGGTCCTCCCTTTAAGTGGGGTCCTGGAAAGCTGCCTGAAGTCCTTAAAAGGTGACCTGAATCCAGGTAAAATAGTTCCAGTCTCAGCTCTGCCCCTTACTAGCTTATATTTGAACACATCCGCTAACACCTTTACATCTCATTATTCTCACCTCTAAAATGAGAATAATTGCTTTGTCTACTCCCGTAACCACCGATACCACTTTTAAGAACTATGATTTTTCTTAAAATTGCAAAAGCCAAAATGGGACAGCACACATTTCTAACTCTCTGTGTGTCTCTGCTTTTTTTTCAATCTAAAAAACAAACAAAAATAATGAAACTTCATATCGTGTTGCTGAGAATATTAATCGTGATAATGTACAAAGTACCTAGGATGAAAGAAGTATTTGATAAATGTCCCTTCCCTTCTCCACCAATTTTTCATTTCATAATGGGCAAATTCCATTTGAAATGTTGGCAGTCCTAAATCAGTACCATTTTACTGTCTCTCAGCTACCTCTTGACGCTATTCATATCTCTTCCCACATCACCTTCCTGTATTTCCTGGCCTTTTCTCTTTCAAAGGCCAAGGCCCTTTCCCATCTTCCTGACCTGAGCTATCACTTTGTAGACTATCAACGATGTCCCTCTGACCAGCTTTAGCTACTCGGTTGAGCCTCAGTGACTCCGAGGCGGGACAGAGTTACAGCAACTCCCGTCTGGGGCTGCTCGCATCCAACCCAGACACTTCCTGCTCATCCTCTTGGCTCTCTGGCCTCAGAACAGGGGGAGAAGCGACGGCAACACTGGAGTGATGACATGTGATTCTCTCCCTTCCCCACCCTTCACATTTTTTCTTTCCACGTGCAGAACCCGGAAGGCTCTGACCGCTCTTGCCCTGGCGGTTGCCATGGTTACACAACAGCAGCACCAGACCCAGGAGGGGTCTCGTCCCGTCTCCTTTACCTCCCCCTCAACCCTTTCGATCCTTTAGTGAGCACGCCCCTCCCCCGCGCCCCCGCGGGGGAGGAGAACCTTTTCGGCTAAATTTGAGCCTTTCAGTTCCCGCCCCCTCTTCTTCTCTTGCAGACGGCACTGACAAGCTCAGGGAGGATGGGAGGGGCTTTGGTGGGGAAAGAAGGGCTCTCGTAGAGACATTTGCCTTTCATTACGGCTTCGCTCGGGGCTAAACGGCGAAAAGTTCGCCTATTTAACTCCAATCTCCGTAACTCGGAATTGGGGACCTCAGCGGCCCCAGCCGCTGGCTGCGCAGCTCCCGTCCAGTCCCCTCGAGTCCAGTCTGGTGGCGGGAGCGCGGCGCCTCCTCCTCCTGTCAAGTACCCCCCGCGCGCTGGGACGGAAGCAAAGCAACTCAGTCCACGAGGTTGAACTCAAGTCGTGAGGGAAGGAAAATGAGCCGGTGCCGAAAACGGCCCGGGCGCTGCCAGGGCGGCCTATTAACGCGTCAACTCCAGACGCGTGATGAGGGAGCAGGGGGGAAACACCGGCGGGGTTAAATCCACCCGGTTAAATTCCCAGCAGGAGTCAAATCCGGGCCTTTTCGGAGCGAGCCAAGCCGAGGGTACGGAGGGATGCCCGGCCCCCACGAGAGTACGTTTTGCAGGAGCCGCCTTTCCCAGTCAGCCAGCTCAGAGGCTGGTGTCTGCTTCCAACTTTGCCCTCAGAGTCTGGGAGGATGCACGCTCCCGTCAGACGGAGCGTCGCGGTTCCCTCACAGGGAAAAAGGCGTTGCCCATCCCTCCCCAAAAGCACCACAACACAAACAGCCGCCACGGTCTCCCCGTCCCCTCCCCCCAGCCCGTCGGGAAAAGGAGCGAGTGAGGGCGCAGACGCCCTTGGTCAAATCCTCGTCAGACTGTCCCCACCGACGCGTCTGCGAATGAACCTGCAGCCAGAGGAGCCACGGGGCACGTTCAGACGCGCTCGCCGCCGCCGGGGCCCTGGAGGGGGCGAGAGAGAGAGCCAAGTTCCCGGGCGCGTCTCGAGAGGAAAACTTTGCGCGGTGCGGAAAGCTCGGGCTGAGGAAGCGGCGGCGGCGAGCGGAGACTGCGCCCGCCGCCACGCTGTCCCCGCGCCGCGCGCCCGGACCGTCAGCGCCTCGGCGCCCAGCTCCCCGTCCGCCC
>NW_006793589.1:875426-880213 GCF_000442215.2 Lipotes vexillifer | reverse complement strand
TGCCCACTCCCGTCAGCTCCGGAGCGCTCTTTCCGCCCCAGAACGTTGCCTTATCTCCCGGCCTCTCGGCATCCTCACTTCGGACCCACGACCACCCCCAGAATCCAGTCACCCCTACTGGCCATCGCGGTCCTCCCACCGGAGCAGCAGGTGACCCGAAACCAGCCTTACCTGCCGCGAACTCTTCTCGCCCTCTCTCTGTGCCCGCTGTCTTTTCCTGCAGAGAGGAAGGGGATGCAGGCGGTGGGCGTGCGAGGCGGCGACCCGGGACACCGGCGCGACCTCCTCTGAGCGGCAGCCCTGGCTGAGCCGCGGAGCCGCCGGCGGCCCTGACGGAGCGTGGAGGCTGCGGCCGCAGAGGCCAGGCCGGGAGGCAGGGGGCGCTGCTGCCCCCCGAGCGCCCTGCCGGGAGCGGCGCGGAGCCAGGCACCAGCTGGAGCTGTGGGGAAGCGAGGGTGGCGAGGAAAGGCACGCTCGGAGCGGGAGGGCGGCTTTTAAGTTTGTGGTGTGACCGCAGCAGCTGTCCCGGGAGAGACTCAGTCTTTCTAAAAAGGGGATGCTCAGAACGCCGGGGATTACCTCTCCCCTTCCGATCTCCTCCCCCAGCCCGCGGCCCCCCTTCCCTGTGCGCACGCCAGTCCTCCCCAGCGTGCAAAAGTCCATCCCAGTCGGCGCGCAGGCTGTCAGCAGCGTGGATTAAATGTAGCTCCGGCCGCGCTGGGGGATGTTTTTCCGGACAGGGCACTCTGTATGTAAAGGAATTTCTGACGTTTGAGCCCGCGCCCGGGTGGTTTTGGGCCTGTTTATTCTATACCATAACGTCTCCAAGGACTCCCTGCCGAAAAAACAGGACAAACACTGTCTCAAAAACTCTAACCCTCAAAAAGAGGAGCTGTGTTCCAGTATGTAAAACCCCGTTCCACTGTTACTGGCCTCGAAAGAGCAGGTGTTGAGGATGAGCGACAGAGATCAGCCCTCCACTATGGGGCTGGCAACGAGGAAGGACCAAGCAGGAGGCAAACAGAAAACAAACAAACGCACACACACACACACACACACACACACACACACACAAAATGTAAGTCTTTTTTCCTCTCTACCTCATACCAGGCCAGCAGGGTTACGTCACTTATTCCTGTGTTAATTTCCTTGTAGATTTGTACACACCTTGGTCACGCAATAGAAAACTTGGAAGTGTATGGGGACCAGGATGGATCCACATTTTGTGGAGCCTGGAACTCACACTATTTGGAGGTGGGATCCTCTTGAAGAAAACTAATACAGAAATAGCTTAATTCTACAGATTTTAGAAAATCATATGACATATGAATTCATTGTCAGGCTGACGACAGGGACATGGAAAGGGCCTCTGCAAGGGATGAGTCCTGAACTGGGGCTTTATTGGCTACATGGTAAATCCTTCTATGATTGGAACTCTAGGTCTGTGGTCACACACCTTGCACTTATTAGTCCCAAACATAAAACTAACTTGGGGTGGAGCCATAGAAAAAAAGCAGCCATGGGGTCCTGCATTTGTCAGGTTGACTTAAGAGCACAGCTCGTAAGGTCCCAGAGTTCCTTTGGCAAATGACCAGGGGGGTTTCGGTTTGGGGGCAGTGAGCAGACAGTGGCAACAATGGAAGAACTGGTCTGGGGGAGGAGACTCTTCATTCAGCATTCCCTCTGCAGCAGAGAGCTGAGGGCCACCAAAGCTAAATGAGTCATTTTAAGTTATAGATGGTTGGTGGCAGAGCCAGCTCAGGAGGGACTCAAGTTTCCTAACTCTGACCAAGTTTCTTTCCTGTGTCTCATACTGCCCCATCACTGTAACCTTGGTTTTGACTGCCAACCAACCAACCCCATAATTTTCCTCTTTGGATACAGGACAATTTAAAGCCCTACAGACTATTCCAATCTATAGCCACATTTTTTTCTGAATGCTTTATAGTCAGTGTTATACCACTCATTTTATAACTAACCACACACTTGATGTGTTTGTTGCATTTTAAGATATTTTTATATTATTTTTATTTGTTTATGCCATTTTCCCCAGTCCAAATTGCAAGCTCATTGTGAGGACAAAATACCTCTTTTGTCTCCCAGAGCATAGCTTAGGGTTTTGCACATGGTGGGTTCATGATAAGTACTTTTAGATTTTTACTCTATTTATTAATTTTCTAATAATTTTGTCAGTTTATTGGCCAGAATATTGTATTTAATTAGAGTTGTGGTTAACTCTGGATTTCTCCTTTTTCCTTCCTGTCTAAAATCCTAGCTTAATATACTCAAGGCAAATGACATCTCCCTTTTGCTACTGTCTCAGCCTTTTCCACAAAGCCCCTGTAGGATTAATCACTCCCTCATGTTTTTCCAAAGCACTTTGATTTCACTAAAAAATAAGTCCCTTTCATGTTATATCATAATAAATTATTCATTTGTCTGCATCCCATACAGGCATATTGCCTGTTTTGTGTTCTTGTTTCCCCAGCTTCTAAAACAGTGCCTATGAATTTATATTGAACTGATTTGGTTTGAAGTACCCTGACTTCAAATTTAGACTGTATTTACTAGGGCATCCTGAACATACCATGAGAAGAACATCTGGATACTGGGTTCTGTGCTTTCCTTCCTTTTAATTACTCTGAGCACGCAGCAGGCAGAGTCAACCACACAGCTCAGTTGTGATGAATGGCCTCAGCTGTGTCCAGGGCTTTGTAATCCTCATGATACTTCTCTGAGTGTCTTGCATATGGTGGGTGTTTAACAAATATTTGGGGGTTAAATGAATTAATGAAATCAGTGGATGTGATGACAATAATTAGTCACCGAATTATTTCTGAAATTTCTTCTAACTCTACAGGATCCCACCAGTATGGTTTTATAACCCTTTTTAAGAGTTTGAAATTTACTGTTACCAAAAGCAATTTGGTAATCTGTCCTATAGTGTTGCTTAATACCCTATCTGAATCCTTGAAATAACACCCAGTAGGAAAGGTCTATTTTACTTTAAGTTTTGTTAAAATGTAATGTGTATTATACAGTTTAGCTTATCTTCAAGGGTGACTATTCAAGATTCAGTAAATGATCCTTAATTACACTGAAAGAGATGTGTGTATCATCAGTTAGAACTACCTAATTGTTGCTGCTATGCCTGTTCTGGTCTGAGGGGTAAAAAAGAAAGAAAAAGGAAACAAAATACTTTCCAGGTACTTGGAAACATTGTTGAATAAGTAAACTTGTCTTGAGGGTCCAGGTTCTTCCTCTGTAGCATACCACCCCTCACTCATCTTCATTAGGGCTCACAGGCTGAATGTAAGTCATTCTTTTTTTTTTTTTTTTTGCTGTACGCGGGCCTCTCCCGTTGCGGAGCACAGGCTCCGGACGCCCAGGCTCAGTGGCCATGGCTCACAGGCCCAGCCACTCCACGGCATGTGGGATCTTCCCGGACCGGGACACGAACCCGTGTCCCCTGCATCGGCAGGCGGACTCCCAACCACTGTGCCACCAGGGAAGTCCTAAGTCATTCTTACTGTATGGTAGTAGATTTATGTTAGATAATATGAAATACATTGTTTCTCAAAGGATTACATTGTTATACTGAGTGAAGCCAAGGAATAAAGTTCTAATTGTAGAATTTCAAGAATCATCAATCTATGTCGGGAGCCATAAAGGAAGGTAGCAGGGATGGGAAAGAGGAGAATAGTTATATTCTAGGCTTTTCCAACTCCACATATAGCTACCTCTGCCCAGAAGACAGGAGAAAGATAATTACTGGGTCCAGAATTTAAATCTAGCAGGATCTCAGAGGATTTGACGACACTTTCTGCAGAAGGTGCTTTTCTGTGCAGTCTTCCATTCAAAAAGCATATGGAAATTTGGTGAATTTAAAAGTAAAAAAAAAAAAGACAGATAAAAGAGATCACAAAGTTCTGTGCACAGAGACAAGAAAATGGAGAAGAAACCGAAGCCGTTTAGTGTTCACTTCTATAAAACTAATCATACCTTGGTCAGACATAAAACCTCTCTGCCTTATAATAAATACTACCTTATGAACGTTTTCCGACATATTAACATATCAGTACCAACAGATAAAAATGCTGTTATACTCATATGACAAAACTGGGATATATGTTAGTTTACATCTGATTGAAACAAGTGATGGCCTGAATTGAAAGCAGCCTACCCACCTCCTACTCTTCTATCAGATACTTTCCCCTTATAAACTGCAGATTTTTTTCCCCATCTGATTCATTTGATCATAACAATTCACTCATCACTTGATCACTAGTTAGTTACATATTAAGATCATTATATCATGTTTAGTAGTGGAAAAGAACACTCCTGACTTTTATCTTTAATGCAGTATTAATTATACATGCATAGAACTCTCAGAAGTAAATGGATCCCTGTTTCTCATCATCAAATAAAGACAGAAGATAGTTTAGGTTAGTTAATCGGAATGTGAAATTGTAATGTCTTTGTGTTTTAAATTCTTATAACATCATAAATAATCATAAACTTTCAGAGTTAAGACCTCAAAGCCCTTCTAGCCCTCATGTTATACATGAGGAAAAGAAGGCCAAGAAGGTGGAGTGATCACCTAGCTCCTTCTGACTCCTGCCTCAATGCCCTCTGCAAAATAGCACCCTGCTATAGAGCCTTTTCTTGAAAAAAGAAAAGAAAAAGAAAAAAAAAAATCAGCTATTTTTCAAAACCTTTCCAAGCCAGAATCTTAAGGTTATATTTACTTAGCTGGGTTGGGGTGTGGTGAATAATTAAATTCAGCA
>NW_006793589.1:837523-875416 GCF_000442215.2 Lipotes vexillifer | reverse complement strand
GGAATGCACTTCAAAATAAAAATAAAAACATAGCCCAACCCCTTTGGCCCAAGTCCTGAGACCTCAGAAGAGAGCACCTCCTTGACTATGAACATTCACTAGAGGCTGGAAAGGCTTTTTGTATCTGATATAGGACTCCACAGAGTTATTGCAGAATGCGGGAGTTTAAAATCAAATAAATGACTCTGTTTCTTATCTTTTAACAATGTTCGTATAGCAACAAACCATCCCCAAGGAAAGATTTTAAGGAAAAGTAAACAACTTTTCTATATATCATATAAGAGAAAAAATCTTTAAATTTGCTTTCTTAATACCTCGTACCACCACGCCACCCTTAGAACATGCTTTAGACACAGTGTATTCTTCTGAGAAAATGGGAGAGGGTGAGGGATTCCTATGGTACCTAATTGAGGCAAGCCTTATTTATTTAAGGGTGATGAAACCAAGAAAAATATGCCCTCTTGTGGCCTATTTGTTCTAGTTCACAACTAATCAACAGTGCTCCATTATTTCCTGAAACTCAAACATACCTATATTCCAAGTGGAATTAAACTATTCCTTTGTGCAGTAACTAGAGAGAACAGGTCTGTGCAGACAGCAGGAAGGCATTCCAAGATTTCTGCTTTGTTCAAGGTCATAAGCAGCAGCTTAGCCACAACGAAATCAGTATCCCTCAAAACGGGGGAAGATTTTCCAAAATAACCCACAGATTCTTACAGATATTATAAAAATACCTTCCAAATAAATGCATTAGATAGAATTTCTTTCCTAAATAGTGAGGTTTATGTTGGACAAACTTAAACCATCAGTTTCCACAAATAGGAGAAAATTCATGATTTCCTTTCCTACTGTATTTATGCCTCTAAGATTTCTTTAGCTGTGGGATGATGATTATTTTTCCATTAAAAAAGTAAAATGTGTAATAAAACAGTTAAGAGAATTCTGATTTTCATTCTCTCCATATTTTTTCTCTCCTTTCCTCTTGTTTCTTCAGAAATAAAAATATCACAAATGTGCTACATCCTATGATTTACAGGTATACTTAATTTCACCACAAAAAAAAAATGCCCACCACGTTGTCCTAAAACAGCAGAGTGGAGATGGGCTTAATGGGAAATGACCTCTGTTGATCAAGAGAGTGACTTTCATGTAACTGTCATTTAAATAACTTAGTAACTAAGTGAATGTCAAAGGTTTAAAACAGGCCAGAATGCTAAATCCTTAGTCCAACCCTATAGAATAATATTAATAATTATGATTAACACTGTTATTATTTTATACACAAAAAATGACTTAAATCACACATTTTCCATTTGACTGGATCTGCTAGTGTATTAAGTAGGCCGGTGGGCCATTTCCTAATCTGCAGGCTTACTTTAGCAAGTTGCTGCTGAAATAGACTGAATTGTATCTCACTTACCAGAAGGAATAAATACAGCTTTCCAAAATGCCCAGTTTAACAAGGAACTATTGTTTTTCTAAATTACAAGCTTAAAACAGAATCCTGTAGCTTTAAGTTTATCTAGTTCAATGATCATTCTGACCTTTGAAGCACAGATGTACTTTATTGGAATTGTCATTTGCAAGGAAAATTCATTCATAAAATAGTTGAAGGTTTTAAATTTTGTCTATTTAGTGAATAATAATGAACCACTATAATATTATTAACTCTTTCCCTATGTCAAGCAAAGTTTTACTTTCCAAAGTTTATTCATGCATTTACCAAAAGAGTCTACCAATACATTAAAAGTCTATGATAATATGTGTATTTTAAAAATTATCTCTAATTTTACTATATTTAAAATTTCCAGTTCTAAGAATGGAGCTAATTTTAAAAGACAAAAACTTGACCATTTCAAAATGCATCAAGAAATTAGTATTTCACTAGTTGAGAATAAAAGACAAGTGGTCCACAATAATGAAAGTCATTATTGTAAGCATGATATGATTGATAGCATGTCTAACATTAAAAATGGTGACCTGCAAATATTAGCTATAAAAACATTGTAAACATGATATTAAAATAGTAAGGTATTAGAGAACAGATAAATAAAACAAATTAGAAGTCCAGAAAATAGACTTAGTTATATAATTATGTATATAATGAGAATTTTGTTTTCTGGCTCCAAACTTGAGGGGACAATAAATGCCTTCTTTTCTAAAAATTACTTTTGTTTTGTGGCACGTGAAATACAAAACAAATAGCACAAACCCGTAGACACAATAAAATGGAACTCACATTGAAGAATATGCCACCCAACATAAGAATTAGAAAATTACAGCTATCTTTGAAGTTTTCTTTGTGTTCCTCCCTGATTCCATCCCCTTGCCTACCATGCAGAAATGAACAATATTCTAAATTTAGAGCTTATTTTCTCTGTCTTTTTGCTGCACTTATGTATGTGGCTCTAAACAACATACAATATGATGTATTGTTCTTACTAACTTTATATAAATAGTAACAGCTTCCCAAAAATAGTAATTTTCTGTGACTTTCTTTACTTAGCAGTATCTAAGATTCATCTTCCCTATTATGTATGTTGTTGCTTTGTTCATTTTCATTGCTTTGAATTATATTGTGTGAATACATCAGGAGTTATCCATTCTCATATTGATAGCCAGTTGAGTTTTTTCTAGTATTTTACTATTACAAACGATGCTTCATGAACATGCTTGAATATGTCACTTTATTTTTCTGTTTCTCAGCCCCTTTATGAACCAGTTATGAACACAGAAACCAATCCAAGCATTTAATTGTCAAGCCAAAGGCATTTAAGATAGGAAACTGGAATATAGGGAAATGGATGAAATATGTTGGAAGGAGCAGCAAAAGAGAGAAGGAGAGGGTCTGGAAGAGTAAAAGGAAAAAAAGAATGATAATCAGAGATTAGATACTAATGCTCCAAAGCTACAATCTCTTTTGGGCGTGATCTTCTGGTACATATTGGATCTGCTAAGATGTGCTGCCTTGACCAGGACCGGGCTGCTGAAAGGTGTTATCTCTGCAAAGCTGGAGTTAGAAACACTTTGATCCTGTTATTTTTTCACCTGCAACTACCAGAAACTACCTCAAAAGGACCTGCTTCCTTTTGAGACGCAGAAGCATAAAGCATGTTTTGTTTCTCGGCTATTGATCTTCTGCGAATTTTTCTCTTGACGAAATCTAACCAAGGGCCAGATGGCAAAGTAGTATAAAATGGTCTAACGACTTGAGCAGACTTTTCATAAAAGAGGACCAATAACTTCTGTAGCCACCAGGGAAATGCAAATTAAAATCACAATGTGATTCCACTACATACCTACCAGAATGACCAAAATGAAAGGACAAAATGCCAATAGTTGCTAAGGATGGAATGACCAGCAATTCTATGCATAGACTGACCAGCAATTCTATGCATAGACTGAGCCCAAGAAAAATGTGTAAATATGTTAATCAAAGTAAATGTACAATAATATTCATGGCAAAATTATTTGAATTAATGTCTTACATTGGAAACCATGCAAACTATCCTCAACAATAGGATGGATAATATACTGTGGACAATTCACACAAAGGAAGGCTATACAGCAATAAAAATAAACTACAACTATAGCAGCAATGTACATTAACTTCAGAAAACCAATAATTAGTGAAAGAAGACGGACACACATAGTATGATTCATAGTTAATCTGTTTTTCATGGAGTTAAAAAAGTTGATTTTAAGATTCATATAGAAAATAATCATGCAAGATGAGGAGAATTGACTATTTATGATCTTGACTCTTACAAACCAATAACAAACAACATCATTTTATCGGTTCAAGTTTACTTCTTTGTCTTTCCATAATGTTTTACAGCTTTTCTCATAATGGTTTTGTACATTTCTTTCTTTTTTGTTTTTGTTTTTGTTTTTGTTTTTGGCCTCACGCATGGCTTGCAGGATCTTAGTTCTCCAACCAGGGATTGAACCTGGGGCAGTGAAAATGCCAAGTCCTAACCAATGGACTGCCAGGGAACTGCCAAGTACATTCCTTAATGTTACTCCTAAATATTTTATATTATTGTTGATATTGTAAATTAGGTTTCCCTTTCATTATATCTTTTAACTGTGTATTGTTAATATATGTAGAAACTATTGCTCTCTACATATTAATTTTATATTTTGCTAATTTTCTGAATTTTTTATTGTTTCCTTAATTTTCATCATGGGTTATCTCAGATTATTCATGAATACTATCATATAATTCTTACTATCTGGTCTATGAAGGTTTGGTGGATATCTGTAATGACATTTTTCTTCTATAGAAATTTAACCTTTCTATCTCTACTGGGTTAAATATAGGTAAATTGTATTTTCCTAGAATGTTATCTATTTCATTTAAGTTTACAAGTTTATCTGCATAGAGTTGGGCAAATAGTCACTTAGTTTTTAATTTTTTTTATTTCAATGATTTTTACCAGTTATAATTTATTGTTGTGTTTATGCTTTCTTTCTTTTATGTTTTGATTAGGTGGGCTTGTAATTGTCTTCATTTTTGTCAAAAAACAACTTTTTCCTTTATTAATTGGTTGTACTGTTTTCTATTTTAAAATTCATTAATTTTTGCCATGCATTAATTATTTGCTTCCTGGTGTTTTTTTAGGGTTTCCATTTTTTAACTTTTGCTTTGAGAATTTAATTAAATTATCTTCACTCTTTGATTTTTATTAATATAAATACATAAAGCTATACATTTTCTTTTGATTATCACTTTAATTAGAGCCAAGAGTGTCTGATATGCAGTGTTAAATTATCATTATTTTTCAGAAATTCTTCAATTTAATTTCCTGTTTCCTCTTTCTCCAATGAATTAATAGAGTTTGTTTGTTTTTTTAATTCTAGGATAAAGTGACATTGTTATTGTTGTTATTGCTTAGTTGTAAATTGTGTTATTTTCTAAAACTATCATATCCATGTAAGATAATGTTGTTTGTAATATTTATACTTCACAGAAATTTGGGGCATTTGAGGGACCAAATATATGGTCAGTTTTCATGACTGTTTTTTGTGCACTTAAGTTGAAGTCACTTTCTCTGTTATTCTATATATTTTCATATGGTCTATCCTCTACATGATGTTGCTTAATTCTTCTTTAGCCTTAATTTTTTTTTCATCCAGTTGATTTCTGTTGCATTGAGAATGGTAATCGCTTACTTTTAGAGGTTTTCTGTCTATTTCCTCTGCCTTACCTGGAGTTTCTACTTTATAAAGTGAGTTCCTCTGATGTTTGGTCCATAGATAACCATAACATCTCCATCATGTATTGTGGTCTTTAGTATTATAAACTGTCTCCTTTAATGCTTTTTTACCTATTCTACCTTGTTTACCAGGATTACAACCCATGCTTTCTTATTATTTATATTTCCTGATATATCTTTGTGCATCCTTCCACTTTTAGCTTTCTGAATAACATCATTTTAGGTTTATTTCCTTAATTCAGCATATAGTTGACTTTTACTTTGTAAGTCAATTTGAAAATGTTTATCTTTTAAGAGGTGGATTAAGTTCATTATATTTAATATGATTAATTTATTTTGACAAAACTCATTTTGTGTGTCATGTGCTATATATATATAGTGTTACATATTTGTGGTTTTTTTCTTTATATTGTCTTTGTTTTGCTTTGTTTTGCCCTTCCTTTTTTTTCTTTTTGATATTTTTATTTTAAATGAGAGTAATTTTCATCAGCTGAAATGTTTTTGATTCTCATTTTCTGCTTTTTTTTCACTGTTATATATGGATGTCTTTTGCTAATGTCTGTTCCTTCTGAAAGAACAGATTTTCCTAGACCAACAAAAAACAGGTAATTCTCTATGAGGAGTTTGGGTGTGGATTCTTAAATTTCTTAGTTTCTAAATTCTTTTGGTACAATTAAAGGCAGTTTTATTCATAGATGGCTCCTTTTAATTCAGAGGAAGAGAAGGGTTGGTTAGTTTTCTGATTTTGAATTCTCTTTCCATAGAATGCTTAGTTTCCACCACTTGTTTGTTCTCTCCCACCAGCACCAATGCCCCAAGGAATGCCTCCCTTTCTCCCAGAAGCTATGCCTTGCCTTTCTAAAATTGCTAGTTCTGATCCTGCATTTTTAAGTCCTTTCTTTATAATTCCCCAGCAGTCCATGCTGTGACCTCTTCTCAGTATCTAAGTGTAGAACTCTTTCTCTTAGGGGTCCTTTTATGTCCACGCTGTGACCTCTTCTCAGTATCTAAGTGTAGAACTCTTTCTCTCAGGGGTCCTTTTCTGTCCACGCTGTGACCTCTTCTCAGTATCTAAGTGTAGAACTCTCTCTCTCAGGGGTCCTTTTATGTCCACGCTGTGACCTCTTCTCAGTATCTAAGTGTAGAACTCTCTCTCTCAGGGATCCTGTTATGTCCATGCTGTGACCTCTTCTCAGTACCTAAGTGTAGAACCTTCTCTCTCAGGGGTCCTTTTATGTTTCTGCCATTGCTTGGCCTCCACCACCTTCTTCTTGTTTCTGTTCAGTCTCTTCCTCACTCTTGGCTTCCAGACCTGGCCCCACTCATTTTTGGATGTTTGTTTCCTTACTTCTATGTAAATTAAGGATCGTGGTATTTTCTGTCTCCTAGTTAACATTTAGGAATGCATTAAGGGTGGTTTCATGTGCATTCCTTCTTGTTCTATATGGGTTTTCTAGAGACTGTGAGGAAAGATTCCAGGGTAGGTGGTTGTCATTATTCTACAGAAACCCAGAAGGTTTTCCTTTTTTTCATAAAAACAATTAAATTATGGTTTTATACCAATTGAAATTATATATTATAGATAGAAAGAATTAGGAGAGACCTTTGGAATGATATCCTGGCATAGAAGCAAGAGAGAATGAGGTCTATTACCCACAGTAAAAAGTTACTGTTAATAAGAGCAAAGAGAGTTTGTGGTGAAATGAGACAGGGCAGAGTTCTGTATACTGAGAAGCAGGTTAATGGGCAGAAGATTTGTTGTGAGCTTGTGGAAGTTCTCTTTTTATTTTCATTGAAGTTTTAGTTGATCTAAAATATTGTGTTAGTTTCTATATTTGCAAATGAATCAACTGACAAAGGATTAATCTCTAAAATTTACAGGCAGCTCATGCAGCTCAATAACAAAAAAATAAACAACCCAATCCAAAAATGGGCAGAAGACCTAAATAGACATTTCTCCAAAGAAGATATACAGACTGCCAACAAACACATGAAAGAATGCTCAACATCATTAATCATTAGAGAAATGCAAGTCAAAACTACAATGAGATATCATCTCACACCAGTCAGAATGGCCATCATCAAAAAATCTAGAAACAATAAATGCTGGAGAGGGTGTGGAGAAAAGGGAACACTCTTGCACTGCTGGTGGGAATGTGAATTGGTTCAGCCACTATGGAGAACAGTATGGAGGTTCCTTAAAAAACTACAAATAGAACTACCATATGACCCAGCAATCCCACTACTAGGTATATACCCTGAGGAAACCAGAATTCAGAAAGAGTCATGTACCAAAATGTTCATTGCAGCTCTATTTACAATAGCCCGGAGATGGAAACAACCTAAGTGCCCGTCGTCGGATGAATGGATAAAGAAGATGTGGCACATATATACAATGGAATATTACTCAGCCATAAAAAGAAACGAAATTGAGCTATTTGTAATGAGGTGGATAGATCTAGAGTCTGTCATACAGAGTGAAGTAAGTCAGAAAGAGAAGGACAAATACCGTATGCTAACACATATATATGGAATTTAAGAAAAAAAAATGTTATGAAGAACCTAGGGGTAAAACAGGAATAAAGACAGAGACCTACTGGAGAACAGACTTGAGGATATGGGGAGGGGGAAGGGTGAGGTGTGTTAGGGCGAGAGAGAGACATGGACATATATATACTAACAAACGTAAGGTAGATAGCCAGTGGGAAGCAGCCGCATGGCACAGGGAAACCGGCTCGGTTCTTTGTGGCTGTCTGGAGGGGTGGGATAGGGAGGGTGGGAGGGAGGGAGACAAAGAGGGAAGAGATATGGGAACATATATATATGTATAACTGACTCACTCTGTTATAAAGCAGAAACTAACACACCATTGTAAAGCAATTATACCCCAATAAAGATGTTAAAAAAATAAATAAATAAAATAAAATAAAATATTGTGTTAGTTTCTGATGTACAGCAGAGCGATTCAGTTATATACATATATAAAGAATATATATATTCTTTTTCAGATTCTTTTCCATTATAGGTTACTACAAGGTATTGAATATGGTTACCTGTGCTATACGGTAGCACCTTGTTTTCTCTATATTTTATATATGGTAGTGTATATCTGTTTTTTTAATTAATTTATTGGTTGCGTTGGGTCTTCATTGCTGCGCACGGGCTTTCTCTAGTTGCAACAAGCAGGGGTTACTCTTTGTTTCGGTGCACGGGCTTCTCATTGCAGTGGCTTCTCTTGTTGCGGAGCACGGGTTTAGTTTCTCCACAGCGTGTGGGCTCTTCCCAGACTAGGGCTCGAACCCGTGTCCCCTGCAATTGCAGGTGGATTGCTAACCACTGCACCATCAGGGAAGCCCTGGTAGTGTATATCTGTTAATCCCAAATTCCTAATTTATCCCTCCCTCCTTTCCCCTTTGGTAACCATAAATTTGTTTTCCATGTCTGTAAGTCTATTTCTGTTTTGTAAATAAATTTATTTGTATAATTTTTTTTTTAGATTCCACATATAAGCTATATCATGTGATATTTGTCTTTCACTTACTTCACTTAGTGTGATAATCTCTAGGTCTATCTATGTTGCGGGAAGGAAGTTTTCTTATTGCCTCTCTTCTTGGTAGGACTAAGACCAGTAGCTGAAGTGAAGATTGGAGTGGGTATAATGAGGAGAGAGTGGAAGTATGCAATAGTTACCAAGAAGAGTGGGAGTGTGCTAGTAAGATAAACAGCATGGTGTATGTTTTAGCCTAATTTATTTTGGAAATATGAATATGTTCATATAACATTTGTTTTCATGGGCTGATTAAATGAACCAAAACTGTAGTTTTGCCTAACACTTTGAAGACAGAAAGGGATGTTTCAAAAAAGACTAAAACAGGGCTTCCCTGGTGGCGCAGTGCTTAAGACTCCGTGCTCCCAATGAAGGGGGCCTGGGTTTGGTCCCTGGTCAGGGAACTAGATCCCACACACATGCTGCAACTAAGGAGCCCACAAGCCACAACTAAGACCTGGCACAACCAAATAAATAAATAAAACAAATATTTTTTTAAACAAAGACTACAAAAGTTCTATTGGAGTTCAGAGAAAAGATACAGCCTAAGATTATGCAGAAGAGATTATAAATTAAGCGTATGGATAGATTGTAGTTAAGATAGCTTTTGAGAAAGGCCCTTCCAGGTGGAGCAGAACATAAGCACCTGGAAAGTGTGGGGCTGTAAGTGAGAGAGGCTGCAAAGGGAGGCTGTTTCATGAGGAAACCATGTGAACAAAGTCCTGATGTGGGAATGCGGGCAGTGTGTTAAGGAGAATATGAAAATGTCCAACTTTCCTGAAATAAGTATCTATAAAACTGGAAAGTAAGAAACGAGAATGAAAACGTAGATATGCAAGATATCAAAGCAGGTTTTGGATGCCTGACTAAGAAAGTTAGGACTTCACAAATTGGACAGGAAAGATACTGGAAAAAAACAAAACAAATCAAACAAACAAATAAAAATCTTTGAACACAGTAGTGATATCAGTGCTCCTTACATTGAGAAACCTAGTCTGCCAATAGCATGTGTTAGAAGTGGGGAAAATTAGAAGCCAGAAGTCCTTCTGAAAGATAATTACAATATTCCAGGGTAATAAGGATCTGAAATCAAGGAATGACCCATAGAATCAAGGGAAGAAGGATCCGGTGTGAGAAATAGGTGAAAATTAGATGCCTTATGTAATCTCGATTAAACAGAAAAAGTAGCTTTAAAAATATAACTAATTGGGCTTCCCTGGTGGCGCAGTGGTTGAGAGTCTGCCTGCCGAGGCAGGGGACACGGGTTCGTGCCCCGGTCCGGGAGGATCCCACATGCCGCGGAGCGGCTGAGCCCGTGAGCCATGGCCGCTGAGCCTGCGCGTCCGGAGCCTGTGCTCCGCAACGGGAGATGCCACAACAGTGAGAGGCCCGCGTACCGCAAAAAAAAAAAAAAAAAAATATAACTAACTCATAGGGCTTCCCTGGTGGCGCAGTGGTTGGGAGTCTGCCTGCCGATGCAGGGGACACGGGGTCGTGCCCCGGTCCGGGAGGATCCCACATGCCGCGGAGCGGCTGAGCCCGTGAGCCATGGCCGCTGAGCCTGCGCGTCCGGAGCCTGTGCTCCGCAACGGGAGATGCCACAACAGTGAGAGGCCCGCGTACCGCAAAAAAAAAAAAAAAAAAACTAATTCATAATACAGAACACTTCTTAAAACCTTTGAGCTCTTGAAAAATAAATTTATATTTTGGCATTGGCGGGGAAGAAGCCTGGTAGAATAGAAGAATAGAATAGACTTTTACTTAATTGACCTTTCCTGTGTTAGTCATCTGAGGGCAGTGACTTTTCCAACTTGCTAAAGGCATTTGAAACTATTACTCCAAAGCCCTTGAATGAATAGCCCTTTCAAATGACAGCTATAGATCTAATATGGTAAAAAACAGACTGTCAGCCACTTCAAAATAGCCTTCTAAAGTCATTTATTGATTTGGTTAGATTTAGAAGTTAGTTTTTCCTAGAAGTAGCCCCCAGACCTAAGCCAGTGCAATGTAACCTAAACCTACTGTGTAGTATATAACATTTCTATGGAGAAGGCATATTTAGCTCTCTCATGATGGTATAAGGAGAGGGCTCCTAGCAGTGATGGGTTCCGGTCCTTTCTCCCTTCCATATGGTTGGTTGTTAATATGATCTGGGAGATGAGGCTTTGTGCCCAGGGGTGAGGTTAAGAGGAGGCTGGATCCTGAATAGAGGCTTTTGGAAGTAAGGAGATGATTGGAACCAGGTTCAGCCCCCCAGTCTCACCCAGTATTTTCTTCCTTTAACCATTTTTTTTCACATTCCTTATATGTTTAGAAAGTGGTTAAAGTGACGTGACATAATTACTGGTCATAAGCAGAAAGATAATGGCATGTTTTTATCATTCTCCTTCACCCAAATTCCATAAAAGAGGAGAGGTTTTACAACTTCCTTGGCATTTATTTATGCAAGATGTTCCAGCAAGGTAGAAGAGCAGCTCTCATGTTGAAAAGGAGGCTGCAACGAATGTTTTAATGCAGTACTTTTCAGATAACATACACTTAATAACATCCAATGATTGCTTGCAGAGAAAATAGTTTGCTGAAACCAGCTGTAGAAGAAATCCAAATGGTATTCTTTCAGAATGCAAATGTTTCTTGTTACGTGCTGTGAAGACTCTACTAAACATTCTGTTCCAAGAAAGGTCTTGAACAAAGTGTATATTCAGTGAAAGTAGAGATCCAGGTGGAAATTCAGAAATATTATTTTTTTTTTTTTTCCTTGCGTTATGCGGGCCTCTCACTGTTGTGGCCTCTCCCATTTGCGGAGCACAGGCTCCGGACGCACAGGCTCAGCGGCCATGGCTCACGGGCCCAGCCGCTCCGCGGCATGTGGGATCCTCCCAAAACGGGGCACGAACCCGCGTCTCCTGCATCGGCAGGCGGACTCTCAAGCACTGCGCCACCAGGGAAGCCCAGAAATGTTATTTTTATTTTGCCTACCAATTACATTGATTTTTTGCCCAAATGTAGATCCAAGGATTAGGGATTTTTTTTCAGGTGACTTTGTGAAGCAGCAAGCATGTGCATTTATAAATAAAAACACAAGTTAGGACAATCATGTTAATTTTGTGAAAACATTCAGTAAGTATTTTCTTTAAGCATTAAAAAATTATTTAAGTTGTGGATTGCCTCAATGAAATTCATGTTTACCAGTCTTCGAGCTCTGGAACTAACATGGAGATAGGTCTTTATCTCGGTCATTCACTACAGGAAGGAAAATAATAAGTTGGTCATAGCATCACCATCTGAGTTAGATGAAAATATCTTGGCATCTTTCACTGCCCTCAGAATAGAATGAGTATTTTGTCTTTCAAAATTGCAGTTTCATTTATTTAAGTAATATGCTAAATGAATACTGATTTACTCAGATTCAATTTTCAAACTTGCACACACTAATTTATAAAAGAAAGTTTGGTAACTATTAATTACAAAACATCATAAACATTTAATTCACATAATTACATTTACCAAGTAACTACAGCAATTGTAAAACATCACTTAATTTAAAAAATTTAACGTATAGATGTGTCAAAACAAGTTGAGCCCCTCCTTGCTTTAATCATTGTATTATGATCATCATAGCAACCAAACAAGTATCATATTTGAGCATCCATATGATATTGCAAACTTATGATAGAATACTGGCACAAAGAAGTTATAGACCATGCTAAAAAAGTAGTATATTATAATGCCAAACTTTAAAAAAAAATTAAACATTTTTGGGGACTAAATAAATAATTTTTAAATATTTCAGTTTTTCTTGTTTTCTAGTTCATTCCATGATGGTGAGATTTGGATTTGCCTTACGTTAGCCCTAATTTTGTTTTTGCTACTTGCTTATTTGGCATTTTCCAAAATATAAATTCAGCATATCCTTTGTACAGGATCAAAAACATTGGAAATCTGAGCCTGGAGAAACAACAGTGGTGACTTTGAAAAGGTGATAACCTCCCCTTATTCTCACCTATTCCATCACGTCTCACCCTACACTGCCACTGGGAAATGTGAGAAGAGAAGGGTGGCAAAGAAAGTAAGTAAGCCAAGGCACTTATGAACTATATCCTTCTCTCTCTCTCTCTCTCTCTCTCTCTCTCTCTCTCTCACACACACACACACACACACACACACACACACACACACTCAGCTTTAACCAGCAAAGAAAATCCACACATCATTACAAACACCTAGATACATTACTTGGAAGAGGGAAATTTTGTTTTGGACTTAGGGATATCAGCTCATCTGAGGAAAGACAAGTATAAGTTATGTGAACATACTAATCGAATATAGTCAAGGGCAATTTGCTCTTTTACACCCCTACCAGTCTATTTCTCTCCATCAGACTTCTTTATACTCTGTTAGTCTTATTTAACCCCAGATCAACACTATATGTGGTCCACTTTTCAATTTAATAAGTAGTAACAACAAAATATATCAATCAACGAGTGTATAGGGTGGTCTGAGCATTACCTTTCTTTAACAGAACGAACTCAAAATATATCTGCTGATATGACTGATGGCAAAACTAAGCCTGTGAGAATACCACTTATTTTTTGTACTGTGTAAAAGTGTACTGTATAAAAGTAGATTTTAAGTATAATACACACACACGTTAAGCACACACATACGTAAAACTGGAGTGATGGTACTAAAGCTTTCAGCACATAACAGTCATCATAGTTTACATACACGTTCTGTCCCCTGGGTAGATGCTAGTTAGGCATTTGTCAATTGGGAGGAGGAGAAGGCCTCTGAAAGGAGGAGGGAGACGCAGCGGGAGAGGCGGACACATCAGAATGCGTCGCCGCTGAGTATATGTGCTGTTTCTCACCAACCAATTATCGAAAAGATTTTATGAGCAAAAAGAGTTCCCATTCTTTATTGATCGTCTCTCCATCTTATTCTCCTAATCCCACCTCTCCTTTGACATTTTCTAATGACTTATTCCTTCTTTCCCCCAAATAAAAATGTAATATCAAACTACCAACCAGTACACACTTTAAAACTCACTATTCAATTCAATATGCTAAGATTTTTTTCGATAGTAAATGCTCAACTACTTTTTGAGCTCTAAGGCTCTAAACATTTTACATGCAGTGTCTACGTACTTAATCCTCATCAAGGTCAACTAAAATATGTTTTCTTTAAAACAACAAAAAACTACTCTTTGCTGAGTTTCTCAAATCTTTGTCTTAGTTATGAAACCTGGCAAGCTATTTACAATGTATTCAAATTCTCCATTCAAAAATCTGCACGAATATCAGAACTAGAATGATAACTCTTGAGGTACTATAGAAAATTGTGGAACTTTACGTTTGGCATTTATTGATCCAACCTGCTTATCTACGGACAGTAAACTGAGGGTCAGAATGGTTTGCCCAAGGTTGCACCATTAGCTAATTGGATGATCTTGAACTAGAATCCATTTTGTGCTAATTCTATCACATACCACAACCTCTCTTAGCAAATGCTGATTAATATCTTCATAAAATTTTCTAAAATATACATTTCTACACATAGGAAAATAATCTATTGATTATTTTTGCCTTTATTTCACCTATCAAAACATTGGTTAATAATTATGTGGTCAGGCTTCCCTGGTGATGCAGTCGTTAAGAAACCGCCTGCCAATGCAGGGGACATGGGTTCAAGCCCTGGTCCGGGAAAATCCCACCTGCTGCGGAGTAACTAAGCCCATGTGCCACAACTACTGAGCCTGCGGTCTAAAGCCCGCGAGCCTCAACTACTGAGCCCGTGTGCCACAACTACTGAAGTCCACACGCCTAGAGCCCGTGCTCTGCAACAAGAGAAGCCACTGCAACGAGAAGCCCACGTACTGCAACGAAGAGTAGCCCCCGCTCGCTGCAACTAGAGAAAGCCCGTGCGCAGCAATGAAGACCCAACACAGCCATAAATAAATAAATTAAAAAATAATAATAATAATTATGTGGTCATAACATATATGATTTCTAAAACGGAAATTTATTTTTAAACTACCTTAACTGTACAAGATAGGCTTACTCCTCGTTTATTCAGTTTATGCTTTTAGTAAATTCCTCAAATCACTGTCATTTGACACTCCAAAGTTAATTGGAAATCATCCATATGTGCATAAATCTTTTAGGATCATTAGGAATTCACACAGGAAAAGTACAGTGATGAAAGATTCCAGGTAACTAGATGCAAAGTATAAGTCTGAAATGAATAAAATTGTATCATTGACTATACCTTCTTTTACATTAGTAACCAGTTTGAGGAATTAATTAGAACATCTACAATAGATACAAAAATAAACATTCAATAGGATTAAAGATTAGTTTGAAAGAAACCGTATTTAGAGATGGAAAATTTTTCTAAAGTAACAGAGGGCAAAAATTTTTTTAAAAAGCTGCTAATTTAACTTATGCCTAGCGTTACTCCATCTAATTTGTTTGGTCTTCCAATACTGTAAGTTATGAATCAACATATGATCCGCAGAGCTATTAGGCTTACTGCTCACCGTGGTCTTCAGTAGGATTAGGCCAAAGGATTTTACGAGAGTCACCTCCGCTTTTATTTACTTATTCATTCATCAAATGTTATATTGAATGCCTACTGTGACCCAGACAGTACTGCATATGCTAGAGATAAATGGTGAGTTAAAACAATTTCTCAACAGTTGGTTTAGTTGAGAGACAGATACTATCAAATTAACTCTCAAATAAATGTAAAATTAGAACTGTGATAAGTGTTGGGAAGCAAGGTTTATGATGCTAAGAAAAATTAAGTACGGGATTCCATGATTCTCTACTGTCCCCTCTCAGAATCTCACGCACAGCAATCATCAGTGCTGCTCAACCAAGGAGGATGAATAGGCTTAAAGCAAGTTTACGGAATTTCTGAAAAATTGAGCCAGTAACATGAGTTTCTAAAAATGGATGAAAATATAAGAGAAATGGGACCCAGTTCTAAACATTTGTTAGACTGTTTCTAGTATCTAATTCTCCGCCGCTGCTAATCTCTTTTGAAGGCCTTTTTGGATTGAATTCACAATTTTCCCTCTGTCTTTTTCTTTGTTGGTATCTTTATAGAGAGGATTCATGTAGCCCACACCTTTAGGTGAAGAGAGAAAGCCTGAGCATTTAATTTCATATAATAGATGGATTCTTAACATCAAAACACTTCAAAAGAGCAAAAATGGTGTTTGCTGGAAAACCCCAAGCCTCAGACCAGCAGTGTGTACCTATTAAACTAGTACTTTTCCTGAAGCAGACTTCAGAGCTAATTGTTTCTTCTTCTGAGAAATATGGTACCTGTGTGGTCTCTTCACTTTTCAGCTTTGTTATGGGCTAAGCTTTAAAAAACAAAGAAAAGTCTGTGAATTGTATGTATGCGCATGTGTGAGTGTGTTTGTGTAATTAGACATTTGAAAAATATCCCTCCTTTTAATATCAAAAATTTGTACAGTTGGAGTAAATTAACCTTTGTTCAATGATTTATCAAAGATAACATTTTTGATTTTAAAACTTCAGCTTTGTTAACAAGATTTTCTTCCAAAATCTAATTTATAAATTTGTATTATTACTTTCAAAACATTCACTATTTATTATTTGTTCTTAGGTATTTTTCATTTCCACTCAATTTATATCAAATTTATACCATGTGATTGCATTTCAAGCAAAATATCTGTTAAATGAAACTTCATGATGTAATGGTATGTACAGTGTATTAGGCAGAATCATGACTTGCCTAAATTTTGCCCATAAGAAAGCTTATTTTGTGAACTATTAAAAGAACTGTTTTCTATTCTTGCAAATTTATCCTAGAAGTTATAAGTTATCAGTTTATAGCAAAACATATTAGGACACATTTAGAATACATTTACATAGTGTGCTTAATTTATAAACACACATATAAATAATTAAAAAGTGTTTTTGTTAGCAATAGTAGCATGGGAAAAGACTTTACAGACTTTTGAATAATTTCTACAAATGCTCAAAGTAACCAAAGAGATACTAAGCTTTAACAGTTGAAATTCCTTTGAAACTATAGTCTGCTAAATTCCAATATGACATTTTTCACCTCACTTATATGCTATCAGCTGACCTAAATATTAATTGCAAGAAAAAAATTACTTTCCAATAAGTTTCAGGTAAGGTTTTTTATTTTTATTTTACTTCCAGAGCATGTGTTTGTTTTTTAAACTGTAACCCTTTAAATTCTGTATCTCTAGGGAACTATTTTCTAATTATTCAATGTATTCAGGCTCCCCTGCATCCGCCACAGTCTGTATTTCTTCACAGATGGATAAAGAATGTTCTTGCCTTTAGTGCTGTGTAATCTTTTAAGAAGGCCAGAGAGGACAGTATTCTGGGGCATTAAACAGAAGATGTTCTCCCTTCAATCATTTAATATGAGCACATGATGTCTATCACCTTTTGACCCATAGTACTTGATTAGTACTAAAACTGCATCCGATACATATGTTTTATTTTTAATTTTCATTTTGTTTTGCACAACATTATGCTCAACTTAATTTAGTTTACATCAGCAACATTTCTAGATGTGGCTCTCTTTGGCTGCCTTTCAGTCTCATGGGCTATATAAAAAAATACATAAATTATTAAGTTTAGCATCATTGAAAACATGTGCATCCATGTAAAAATGTCATACATTCAGTGGCTACCATCTGTGGCTGTGGTAATATAAACCCATAAACGTGCATAATCCTGTATATTGATTCAAATAAACAAAATTCGGTTGGATACATAACCCTGATATTGTGGTTTGGGTAGGTACCATTTTATTTTGTCAAACATCAAATGGGAAGAGTAATAGAATACACACATTGTTTCGGTTAGTTGGCACTTTCTTCCTCTAACAAACACGATCAGCTCTTTACAGTAAAATCACTGATTCACCATTGTAGATTGATAGCAACAGGACATTTTTCACATTCCAACATTGGTCATCATTGGAAAATATGCTTTAGTTGTATACATTTTATAATAAAATGTTTGTACTGTTTTGTTAATTGTACCTAGGGTGACTTCTCTAGTATCATTTGTTAGGGATGGGAAGAAACATATGACAAATAAAGAGAAAGATGTTATTTAATTTTAGTCTGGTGAGAGTAAGATGATTGTTCCTCTGTTAAATTCTTTCAATTTAACATCTATTTTTTAATAATCATGATTTAAATAGTTATTTCTGCATATAACCCCAAATACAGCATTCTAAGAACTGGTCAGACAGTGCACATATACACATTTTCCTATGATTCTTTTTTTATATATATTTATTTATTTTGGCTGCACCGGGTCTTAGCTGTGGCACGCGGGCTTCTTAGTTTCAGGCATGTGGAGTCTTAGTTGCAGCAGGCTTGCGGGATCTAGTTCCCTGACCAGGGATTGAACCCGGGCCCCCTGCATTATAAGCGTGGAGTCTTACCCACTGGACCACCAGGGAAGTCCCTTCTTATGATTCTTTTTTGGCCTGTTCATATGACAATAATTTTGCAATTTTTTCCATGGAAAGAATGAAAAGAATCAGTCTTTTCTCTATCGAGGTTATTAAAATTTGTATGTTATTGATAATTTAGGAAAGATCCTTTTAGCTTTCTAACTTGTTATAGCCAAGGTCATATAAACATTTCGGATTATTGCAGGAAATTCTACGAAATTTTTTTCATATAAAAGCTGTAAGGTTTTAGGACGTTTCAGGTTTTCTTTAACAGTGAATAGTAACTATTCTCAATTGTCCTACACTCATTAACTAGAGCTTGAAAGGTACCTATGCAAATCATAGGCCTTGAAGCATAAGCTTCATTAATTTCATATTACATCTACCTCTGTGAAGATCCCATGAAAGAGATGTTATTGTTATTCACATATTAGAAATAAAGATACTGAGGTTTAGAAGCATCAAGAAATTCCCTGCTACTATCACAGATCAAGTAATATGGAGCATCTTGGATTCAGGGCCAATTTGTTTAATCTGATATGTATCTTTTTATTCTCCCCCAGTTATCTGTACTCTTTAGCCATAGTGCTATGACTTCTATTTACTTAGAGGCCTTTAAAACTTAGGCCAAACTAGTATTTATTTTTACTCTGTCTAGATACCACTAGGTGATAGTTGTATATGACTGTTATCAAGCCAGACTAATATATTCAGTCATTCATTCATCAAATATATTTGATACTTACAATATGTTTACATACCCCTAGGCTGTGGAAAGATAAAAATGAGTGAGAGAGATATGGTCCTTGTTCTCACAGATCTTATAGCCTAGTGAAAATAATGTTTGGAGATTACAGACAAATAATTAAATGAGAAATTAAGATATGTGTTCTGGGACACTGAATTCAACAGAGAATTCAGTAGACAAGGAAGTCTGATAAGTGGAGAAAAGTTAACATCATAAAGAAGAGTAAAACCTAAGCCAGTAAAGTAGAGGATGGGTGAATGAGAGTGTTCTAACTCCCAGGAACTAATATATGAGGACTCTTTTGTTGTGGTGGTACTTTGCCCAGAAATGTCCTTTGCGAAGAGGTGCCTAAGCAAATACCCATTTATTTGCCAAGGACCAGTAAAAATATTATCTCTTACAAAGTCTTTTATAACTCTGCCAAGCAATTAGTTACCTTGATATAGGTGTTTCCTCATTTATACATGGAGGAAATGACTGCCTTTGATGAACTTTTAGCACAATGCTTGCCATAAAGCTGTCATTAATTTTTTTTTTTTTGCGGTACGCGGGCCTCTCACTGCTGTGGCCTCTCCCGTTGCGGAGCACAGGCTCCGGACGCGCAGGCTCACGGGCCCAGCCGCTCCGCGGCATGCGGGATCCTCCCGGACCGGGGCACGAACCCGCGTCCCCCGCATCGGCAGGCGAACCCCCAACCACTGCGCCACCAGGAAAGCCCTGTCATTAATTATTATTGTTATCATTTACTACTAATCTGTGGTCTCACCATTTTCAGCAATCAGCGTTATCATTCATAGCATTGTATGCTTTAATAATAATCATTAGTTAGCTAATTATTTTGCCATTTACAGATTTGTCCACGGAAAAAGAAGCCATTCCTGGGTATGGCTGATTGCCCAAATAGTGCCACCGGGGTAGGAGTCCCAAAGAAAGACAAATTTTTCACTTACTGTAAAAGGGCATTCAGAGATTCTCCTTTGATTGACTTTCCTGCATAAAAAATGGAGACTTTGTGAAAAAAAAAGTCCTTTAATTGGATAAGAGTTCTATAGATTTGGTCTCTAGACTTTTCTGACTGCACACTTTTTTTTTTAAATTGAAACATAAGGTATTTATTTTTAGTTTTTATTGGAGTGTAGTTTATTTACAGTGTAGTGTTAGTTTCTGCTGTACAGCAAAATGAATCAGTTATACATATACATATATCCACTTTTTTAGATTCTTTTCCCATATAGGTCATTACAGAGTATTGAATAGAATTCCCTGTGCTATACAATATGTCCTTATTAGTTATCTATTTTATATATAGTAGTGTGTATATGTCAATCCCAATCTCCCAATTTATCCCTTCTCCCTTTGTCCCCCCTGATAAACACAAGTTTGCTTTCTACATCTGTGACTCTACTTCTGTTTTGTAGATAAGTACATTGTACCATTTTTTTAGATTCTATAAGCAATATCATATATTTGCCTTTTCCTACCTTACTTCACTTCACTTAGTATGATAATCCCTAGGTCCATCCATGTTGCTGCAAATGTCATTATTTCATTTCTTTTTATGGCTGAGTAATATTCCATTGTATTTATGTATGTACCACATCTTCTTTATCCATTCCTCTGTCAATGGACATTTAGGTGGCTTCCATGTCTTGGCTATTGTAAACAGTGCTGCAATGAACATTGGGGTACATGTATCCTTTTGGATTATGGTTTTTCAGATTATATACCCAGGAGTGAGATTGCTGGATCATATAGTAGTTCTATTTTTAGTTTTTTAAGGACCCTCCATACTGTTCTCCATAGTGGTTGGACCAATTTACATTCCCACCAACAGTATAGAAGTGTTAACTTTTCTCCACACCCTCTCCAGCATTTATTGTTTGCAGACTTTTTGATGATGAGACTGCATACTTCTGAGTAAAAACAATCTGAAAATATCCCAACACATATATATTAATAAATGATATACATTTACTACTGTATTAATACACTATGAAGTATGAATAAAACATTCATAAAATAGGAATTAGGAATAAAATAATTATTAAACATTTTAATGTACTTTTTACTTTTTCATTGGAAGCATACCATTAACTCTCTATGATTGACTCCATATTTCACATAGTCTTGAAAATTTTGGATAGTTTTATGATTCCTTGACATATCTGATGAGATCATCATTGATTTTACTTCATGATTTGCAGTTCAAAGGGTTTATACTTGGGGAAGTTATGTCAGCTCTGCTACTTTTTTTGTATTTCATTTGTGTTTGTAGTAGTGCTATAATCTTCAAAATCAGCTTTAAGGAAATAATTTATGGTCAATTTACTTTAGATATACATAAAAGTTGGAATACTGTATTCCTGTCATGAACAAGTAGGGTTTAAGGACCCTACTTTAAAGACCAATGTCCTAGAATTTTATTTACCGTCTGCTGTTAGAGACTATATTATGAGATTTTAAAGATTTTATCCCTCAGGAGATTTGCTTAAAATATAGGAATTCCCAGGTCCTCACTACCATAGATTTGATTCAATAGGTCCTGGGTGGACCCCATGATGTGCATTTTTAAAATACTCATGAAGTGATTCTGAAATACACTTGAAATAGAGAAGTTGAATATATGGATTCTAGAACTGTCTACGCGCTTACTTTGGAAATTCTCCTGTATACTTCTTAATCATGATTAATTGTATAACTGTAAGTAGAATAGGGTCCACGTTCACATCTCAAGGGGTATACAGCTTAGAAGGCCACATCCTCTGTAGATCCAGGCTTTTGTGGTGAAGAGCCCTAGGGGAAAGAGGATGTAGTAGTAACTGCCAGAGGAAAAGAAGGTAGCTGGCTCTATAGAGCCCAGAGAGAAAATGAAAAGGAGCTCTTTGGGGCACGAAGAGTTTTCTACTACTGAATAGCAGAATGCGTTATGAGGGCTTCTTGGCCAATGACCTCAATGAATTAGAGCTCAGAATGGACACTGGTCATATTTTATTCATGTTTGTATTTCAAATAGTTTATCCATACCTAGTACACATTAGTTCATGAATACAGGATGAAGGGTATCCTTATTTGCTCAGCAATATATTACCAATTCTATAGTTATTCTCTATCATATAATAATTATATGGAAGTTCAGTTAATTTCATAGATCCAATATATCTAGTAAAAGTAATTAGATAGTTAGATGAAAATATCTATTTTTAAATAAGATTCCTAATAGAAGTATAAGAGTCATAATACATGCATCCACACATAGGTATGCACTCACAGGAAAGCTATTCCAGATGGTAGAAGTCTTTCAATGATGTGAGTAGGAAAAAAATATATCCTGATCATTGGAGAGATAGTAATACTGGTGGGATATTTGCATAATTCTGTAATTAGGCATGCAAAGTATTTCCTATTATACCTAGTGTGTGGTTTAACCATCTCAAAGAAAATTTGTAAAAGAAAAGCAATTACTGTAAAATACTTTGAATTATATATTAGTAATACAGAAATAAAAAACACACTTAAAGTCTCCCACAACTGGCTCATAGGATTTTTTCATCAATATTATCTCACTTTTGTCAATAGGAAATTTCAAGTCATCAAGGCTTAAATATGTTATCTGCTATGTCATTAGCAAATTATCAGTAATCTTCTCAAATATATTTGTTTGCTTCTAAATTTAAAGATAAAAACAGTACTTATAAAAAAAATCACTTAACATCATCTTATTCTTTCAGGTGCTATATTCTTTACATTAACAACTAGTAATATACCCTAGATGTTCTGAGTCAGATCTGGACACCATGTGTTGTGGCCATGTACCTAAACAATTCACTCTTTTAGTGACACTTTGGTTTCTTGACTATATCAACAAGTCAGCTTAGAAACATTTCAATAAAAATTACATGTGGGTGGCAGAGTTTCAGGGTCAATTTTTTTTTCTCTCCGGTCAAAGTTCTATTCATAAATTTACATTCAATTTATCATTATGTTATTTCTGGCCACATGTCTCCCAAAGAGAAACAAAAAAAATGTTTATTGGCACCTAGTCTTTCCTCATTTTGATTCACGCTTGTTGAATGGCTCAAGTCAGTCATGTATTATCGGAAGAAAAAAAATGGTTTCTGATTCAAAAAGCCTGAGATTTTATCTCAGTTCTGCACGCTGGTTACTGTGTAACTTGGAGCAACTCATTTAACCTCTCTGGGTTTTAGCTTTCTTGTGTGTGAAATTAAGATAACAATAATACCTGCCTTATCTGCATTGTCTTATACTTAGAAGGAATTAAAAAGATAGTAGAGATGTATATGGGCTTTGTAACATTTAAAGGAGACTACAAATTTAAAATTAATGTTTTACTCTTGCCTGATAAAGAGACTGTGCTGTTTGAAAGACAACTATTGAGATGGTGTTGACACAGAATGAAAGGAGCTCTTTCCTTCTTTGATCCAAGTAGAGCGATCACTTAAACTCAGGGTACAATCAGTTGGTTCAGGTCAGAGGGGCCAAGACCCGATTATGGAGAATCATGTTGCACAAACTGTAGGACAAAGATTTCAACAGAAAACTGGGTCAGAGTGGTGAATAAGTCAGAGCAGCAAACTACACTTCTTTTTTTAAATAAAGGTCAGGGTCAGGCAGAAAAGTGATGGGAGAGTCCAGAGGGCCTTTGGCCTCAGATCTTTTCAGGAAGACCTACACTTCTATATCATGACCCCAGCAGGGAAATAGTCAAAACTAGCATGGATCCCATTTAACCATCATTTAGAAGAAATGATGAGTCCTTGTCTAAACTGTCCATTAATTAACCAGGCAGTTTCATCTTGGACAAAAGATGCCCATGTTAGGAAGAGAAGAAAATATTAGTAAAAAGCAACTCAATAAAGAATATGAATAAAATGCAAATTAAATGAAAAAGGAGGTAAAATAGAAATGCAGATAACACTCTGTTGCTTGAAGTAGAAACTGCATCATTTTAATGGTTAAGACTCCAACGTACCCTCACATTACAGCTGAGAAAAACAAGCCTGGAGAGGAATAGATCATATGCTAAAGTCCACATACTGACCAGGATTTGAAAACTTTTATTTGTTGTCAGACCTTGTGTTCTTGAATTCTACATCATACTATCCAAGATGGTTGTCAAGATGCTCTCATTTGGTGATCACCAATGATAGTTTATGATGTTTGGTGTTCTCAAAATATAAGTAAATATAAAACAGATAGTGCTCGCTTCGGCAGCACATATACTAAAATTGGAACAATACAGAGAAGATTAGCATAGCCCCTGCGCAAGGATGACACACAAATTCGTGAAGCGTTCCATAATTTTTTCTCTAATAATTAGTGACAAAAAAAACCCCAGAAAAAACAGAGAGCTAAGTGTGTAACAGCTCAATTCCTCATATTATGTCACATGAAACGTATACACAACACATACAAATGTCTCATGTAAAATGTCAAATAATGCTATAGGTATCTTCGGAAAAAGCAGGGGGGAAATCTATATTAAAATAAACTTAGAAATCAGTGTTATGAATAACACAAAAAAAAGTAAAGAAATAATAATGCTGACTTAAATGTCAAATTCCCTTCTTACAAAAACCATATTCTATAATTATAAAATTTCAACCTGGATTTTTTTTTATGCCCCTCAGATTCATCGCATGTAGGTTGATAGCCATCAAGCAAGTCTTTCCTGAAGGCATGAAACAGAGGCAAACAAATATAATCATTGCAGATAATAAAACTGCTAAGGTCGCAGTGAGGTTTAGAAATCCCCAATCAAATTTAGCTGTCCATTCTCAAGATGTGTACATTTCTAGTCCAATTATCCTAATGTGTGTTCTCCTTTATAGACTACACACCCTTAAAACTAAAAAAAAACTGAAACTCTTTACCTCTCAAATTTATTTTGCTACCACTTTCACCCACTGAGAAGCTAAAAATTTTCTTATGTTTATCCTTTCCACAGTGAGTTGACCTTTCATTGAAACTAAGCTCTTTTCTAAGTAGTTAGAGATAAAATTGGAATATTGTATTTAAATTTCAAATTACTTTAATGGAGAAAAATTACCTAAGGTGGGTGTTTGGAGATAGGTAGAAATTAACCATTCCAACTCAATGCCTGAATTAATAAATAGTCTCTCCTCGCCCCCCTTTCTCCTTCCCTATACACACACACACACACACACGCACACACACACACAGGCCGACTAACAACTAAAAGTTAAATTGACCTGTCATTTTCCCTTTTTTTCTTTTCCACTGACTTTTTTTGAAAGATAAATTCAGTTGATTCACTTTTCTGTGTATGGAGCATCTGAGCTGTTGTAAAGACATGGGTAGAATTAATTGATGCTTTCAAAGCTGAATTTGAGAAAATGTTTATTTTCCCACCCTTGACTAGTCATGACATAAGTAGCCCTCCTCTCTGCTTCATGGAAGGGAAGGACTTGCCTTGCACTGCATTTTGGTCTCCACAGGAGCTCCTGCACTGGGAGAACACCATGGGTGAGGAATGTGACCCTAGCCTAGGGGCTGGGAGCTAACTATAAATTTGTACTTCTGCTGCCTCTGCCATGCTGTTCAGGGAAAATTTCCTAATACTGCAGTGATAAGTGAGAAAAGGCTGGTGCAAATGTCATAGTCTCTTAAAAATTATTTATGGGTCAACAGATTTTGGCCTAACTTCTTGATAGCACTTGATAGGGGAAGCTATGCCTTCTACTTCAGAAGCAAACTAATGGCCTGGCTTTTCATTTCCATAAAAACCACACAAATTGGACTGTTTATAAGTTGCTGAATATTAGAGCTTAAAGGGATAACTTTACCTTTATTTTTACTTTATAGGTGAAGGAACTTAAGTCCAGAAAATTTAAGTAACTTGTCTAAATACCTGCAGTTATCCAGAAGTAGAGGAAACCCTGGAATCCTGGTAGGTGAGTGGTGCTGTGTTCTTTACTCTATAGCACAATTCTTCTTCTCAGAGAAATGCTAGGTCACTTTGTAACTTAGAGTACATGGCTTCATGTTTTAGTGGAAACATGGAGTGGGAATGTTATAGCTGAAAGAATCAATAAGTATACAGTTTATCTAGTGGAATTTCTTCTTTTGCAGTTAAGAAAACTGAGGTACAGAAAACTTGCATAAATCAGCAGCAAAGTTGCCTAAAGTGATGGATGTAGAAGGAGAATATGCACATTTTAACTAATCCCCTATTAGCTATATCATTGTTTAGTAGATTATTTTGTTCACACATCAGCAAAAACTCAGTCATACCTATGCTCATCCATTCTCCTCTTTGTTCCAGTACTCTACCTTTTTCCCTGCCTCAAATCATTATTTGAGTATTATGGAGAACAGTATTTGTTAGTGTAATGATGATTTCTTAAATACCCCCCAAATTCCCATGTCTTAACGCAATTAATTATGCCTCACATATCAATCAGCTGGATACAGTTGTTCCCAGTCAGTGGGCAATTTTTTTCTGTGTGGATATATAGGGAATCAGGCTTCTTCTCTCTTGTGGCTCCTTCATCCCCTAAAGTCTGGAATCCTGTGCATCCAGCTGGAAGAAAAGAAAGGGAAAGTGGAGATGGCGCACCCCTTTTAAATGCTTTGGTCATAATAAGCACACATTAATTCTTTTGTGTTTCATTAAGACAAACTAACATACATCCCCTTCCATGTGTAAGGAGGATGGGACTGAAATTTTCAGTGATAACTCTGCATGTTTAATGGAAGGACACAGATTTCTATAGACAGCGATCCACTTCTAGCGAAATAGTACACAAGTAAAGTGCTTCAATATTCTTGAGTTTTAGCTTTGCCTACTAATGAGTCATTCCAAACATCACTTCCTACAGGACACATAGTAGACTTTGGGCTCATATTCAGGCTTTGGACCTTATAATATAAATTTTCTAAAACAGTTCTGCTTGCTATGGTTTTTGCTTCAGTATAACAGGAACATGAATGAAATGAAATTCATTATTTTATGTCAAAACTAATCAATCTCTACCTATAACTAGCAATTCACATGATGGGCCTCTCATTATACCACAGTCCACTGTTATATTTGACTAGTTTCCATACAGACTCAGTCATGTCTTACTAAATACACAAATTCACATTTTCACTAGAGCATAATAAAAAGGACCTCTCCAACTAATAAGTGTAGAACATGAGTTTCTATATTTCCTCAACCTGAAGGGCAAACGACCTTTATGCAATGCAAGGCAACTGTCTCATTTTTAAACGTCATAGAAATGATGAAATTGGGCTGATTTTGTTTATTGCCACTTTCATATGTAATGCTGCACCACGGGTAGGTTGGTCATCATCAGTAGCAGAAGCAACAATACCTGCATTTGTGTCTGAATCTGCATAAGTCAAACTACTGTCGGTAATAGAGAAGGGAAGTTGAAAAAGCCTCTTGTAACCTCTGCAGATGCGGGTGGGGTAGGTCGTAAAAGCTTGCAGTAGTTGAACTGTAGTATCACAGATAGTGGAGCAATCTCATCCTAACATTACTGTAGGGGTAAGGGTAACACTTTGGAAGTAGGCCTCAGGGCTCTGTGCTAGACAGCTGCACAGCATCCTACCAGAAAATTCTGTGAGTGTAGTCCATGATGTGAAGAAATGTTTGCAAAACTGACCTTATCGTAATCCAAAAGTAGCAATTCAGGAGAATGTTTCTTTCCGTAAAAATTCAAAGACATACGGTATACTTTAGAGAAAATAACTCTTTAAGTCTCAGCTGATGTTTATTGACTGTTTTCCACATTTAGAGCAAAAGAAGAATGTAAACAGTACTAGTATTGCCTTCCTCTGTTTAGGCAGCTTAGTACTCTGGATCCACATAAAGAGGATATAGCTTCTTCTCATGAAGTCACACTCCTTGGTTTGTAAGCTACTGCAGCATCCTTAACTCCTCTTAATAATATGTTACTGTTTATAACACAAACACCTACACCAGTTTATAGAAATGAAATGGTACAGTAGCTACTAGTCTTGAAATTCTCTGTGCTTACAAGGAACATTAAAGTAAAAGACTATTTTCCTGTAGTTTGTAATCACCTTCCTACTTAGTAATCATTACATTAATTTTTCAAATTAGTCTACTTGATCACACAAAGTAAATTTAGAAATAAATGTAGTTACTCTAATTCACTGTGTTTCAAATTGAACTAGCTAGGTAGAATAACATTTTTCTAGCAATCAGAATTTTTTATGCTAGAAATCAGGACATAATTTTATTTCCTTGGTTTTAATACAATGGCTGAAGAGAGATACTGATTTTCTAAATCATCCACTGTGTACCTACAGGTCAAGCTAATACACTCCACAGTTTCTGGGGCAGAGAATTTTCATATGTGCTCAGAGATAAACTTTCTCCCTTTATTAACTAAATTTTCTTATTTTTAAAGGTCAAATTCAAAGATTTGCTTTGTGCAAAGTTTAATTTTAATGTTTTCCAAGGCTTAAATCACTCAGGTTATAACTTGAGGTATTTCAGGATGTTTTTTCAGGTGCCTTTTGGATAATTATTAATAAGAAGAGATGGGACATATGTACTCATCTAGCAAGGATATTAAGGTATTGATATACTATCTTTATTTCAAGGGAAGAAATGAAATTATCTCTTTGAGCCTGGAACAAGATAGAGTTAATAAATATTTGTTGAAGGAATGGAGAAAAAAATGGACAGAAGAATAATTTGGGGGAAAACAATAAAAATAAAACCAGTTTGAAACTCCAGTACATAATGCTATTTTAATCTATAACCAATCAGGTGTTTCTCTATGTGCAAATGCACATAAATATATTAACTTTTTATATAAAAATGAATACTGCTATATACAAGGTTTTCACTCAAAAACATATAAAACAATTATTTCCTAATATCTACTTCAAATTGTTTTAAAAACGATATGATATTCCACTTTATGACTGTAAAATAATTATTCTTCCAATTCTGTATTGTAGGACATCAGGTGGCTTCCATTTTTAAATTCATATATAGCATAGTTACCTTTGTTACTATAGTTAAAAATTGTATGTGTTCTGATTTTTTTAGGAAATTTTCCTTAAGGTAAATTCTTGAAATTGATGATTCCGAAGACATCTTGTAGCTCTCAAAGGCTTTTTCAATTATATCTTTTTTTTTTTTCAATTATTTCTTAATTGAAGAAGAACATTATGATGTGGCCCTCTGTTATAGTTTTTTATATGTGGAAATAGCCATGTTCAAGTGGCCCAAAAGGAGGAACGATGTCACTACCTAATATATGGAATTAATCCCCCATCAGCTTACTCCATCAATAATACCCACTTTACTAATGGAGACACTATAGTTTCCCACTCTGTTAATTTCTGATTTGTTTGAATATTTAATATTCATTAAAAAAAAAATAAAGGCTTCCCTGGTGGCACAATGGTTAAGAATCCTCCTGCCTATGTAGGGGACACAGGTTTGAGCCCTGGTTTGGGAAGATCCCACATGCCTCAGAGCAACTAAGTCCGTGCGCCACAACTACTGAACCTGCGCTCTAGAGCCTGTGAGCCACAACTACTGAAGCCCGTGTGCCTTGAGCCCGTGCTCTGCAACAAGAGAAGCCACAGCAATGAGAAGCACGAGCACCGCAAGGAAGAGTAACCCTTGCTCGCTGCAGCTAGAGAAAGCCTGCACACAGCAACGAAGACTCAACGCAGCCAAAAATTTTAAAAAGTAAATAAATTAAAAAAAAAAAAACAGTAACAAGAAAATGATTTTCTAATTAGCAAATCATAGTTTTTCATGCAAATGCCCTAATACTACTTCACTGTAAAGGAAGTTTTATAATATTAAACATTCTATATATAATGATATTAACCATTATATATAATGATATTAAACATCATATATAAAGATATTAAATATCATATATAATGATATTAAATATTATATATAACAATATTAAACAGTATATATATTTTTTGAGTTAGAATTTAAGGGAATTGAGGATTTCTGGTGTTGAATTATTTAAGGGTCCTCTGTCTTTCACCCTGCAATGCTAATAAACATTGACTGGAATAAAGCCAGCAAAACCGGTATTTCCTAAACACTAAGATGCCTATCCACTATGGCAATATTTTTAAACCCATGCTTCATTTTGATAAATATGAAATCTTACTTCCTTTCTCCCTCACCACAAGATCCTATCCTTATCCACAAACGTTTTGTCCAGCTTCATTTTGAGTAGTTCATATCGTGAAACAATACATTTGTTTCCTATTCCAAATAACAAAATTATATATTGGTTATGCATTTAAAACCACAGAATCTGTAGGGTTTCCTTTTTGAGAATCACTGCTCTTGATTTTCCAGTGGAAAAAGAGCAAGCTGTGTTCTTATGATTTGTGACTCTTCCTCTTTCCTTTTCTCCTTTCCCTTCCCCTTCCTCTTTCTCTTCCTGCATGGTTCATTCCTATAGCCTTTGGGGAAGGGTGGGGCGGGAGGGTAGTACAGTGAACAAGGTATAAGCTCACCTGGAGGTGCAGCCTGGTGAGGGATGTTGAGAGCCAAAGCAGAATGAGGCAGTCAACCTGCGAAGGGGTAGGACATCCCCTGTGTAGGGATGGCTTGCTGCGGGGTTTCAGAGCCCAAGTAGGCTGAGATGTTTGTACATGGGGTGAATTAGTATGGGATATTAAAACCTGAATAAGGTGAAGATAGTATTTATACGAGTGCAAGAGTTGATAAACAAGGTGTCAACATAGGGGCTGGGTAGCTATGGTAATGAGAGGTTGGTTAGTATGCAGGATGAGTCGAATATGTTAATCAGTTAAGAATAATGAGACCTCAGTTTCCCACTGTCAGAGAAGGAAGTTACAAATACGGAAAGAGAGAAAACTAGAATAAACCCTGTGATGTGATTGTAAGTGGGGAGTGAACTCACAGACCTCAATAAGTGTGGATTTAGAAATGATTTCAAATGTAAATATATAATATGTGTATATATAAATATAATTATAGATATGGAAATTTATATAAGTGTAAGTATGTCAATATTAATGTAGTCAATATGTGGGCACAAGTATTTATCTATATACATGAATTCTCATGGGGACGGCCTTGGAGAAGTAAGTTGTCCAACTTTTTCATATCATGGGAAATTGAAGTCTGATAAGGACTGTTAGATTTCTCATTTTCTTGTTTATCTGGGTAATTCTCATGGCTCCTTTAATAGCAGTCCAAGCATCACCCTTTCTGGAAGACTTCTTCGGTATTCTCCAGACTGTCAGCTGTCTATTACTATGCTCCCTGGGCCTACTTCTATCAGAGCATTTCCTGCCCTGCCTACTGTGTCCATGTACTCCTTTGATTCCACACCACTGTGTTCCTCCCTCAGTTACTTGCTCACACTGTGCTAACACAGAATGGACAAGCATTAATGTTTGTTCAACACATATATGAAGGTGTATAGAAGAAAGAATAGAGTGCATTGTAGGAGAAAGAAAACAAGCTTAGATACTCATGAAATCTTGGTTCATATCTTTATGCTAATTTCCCTGAGCTTGAGTTTCCTCAACTGTAAAGTTTCAATAATAATACTCCTCTCATCTTACTCCCAGTATGTGATTTTTATTGGGGGGAATGATGTGGAAGTGTAGGAATACAATGAATAAGTACATGAAATTTACTTCTAAAATGCTAAGTGTTGTATGAGTAATGAGCTCTATTCTATATGGATGCTGGAATAATAGCTTTCTTATCAAGAGACAGTCAATGAAATAGTGTTCATTTGACTATAGATACATATTCATTCGAGGATTCTTCCTTTACACTACAGCTTTATTTTCATTTATTATTTCTCATATTTAGAAAAATCTCCCATTTCTTAGTTTTTAATAAACACTTTAAAAAAGAATTATTTATTTATTTTATTTGTTTTGGCTGCGTTGGGTCTTTGTTGCTACGTGCGGGCTTTCTCTAGTTGCGGTGAGTGGGGGCTACTTTTCGTTGTGGTGGGCAGACTTCTCACTGCAGTGACTTCTCTTGTTGTAGAGCACGGGCTCTAGGCGCACGGGCTTCAGTAGTTGTGACACATGGGCTCAGTAGTTGTGGCTCGTGGGCTCTAGAGTGCAGGCTCAGTAGTTGTGGTGCACGGGCTTAGTTGCTCCGTGGCATGTGGGATCTTCCCAGACCAGGGCTCGAAGCCATGTCCCCTGCATTGGCAGGTGGATTCTTAACCACTGCCCCACCAGAGAAGCCCTAAACACTTTTGACTATGAAGATTTTTATAAAAAGGCAAACGTCTTCCGAGAAAGAAAGTGAAACATATGTAGTGAATTACATTTCCCGAAACATGGATTTGTTTCTCTACAATTTATGTTATCCTTATGTGTGTGTGTGTATATATATATATATACATATATATATTATATCTCCTTCTATATATGTATATCATATATATAGTTTTTACTGAATTTGGCTATTAGCAAATCATATCTAGCCATACTGAAAGATTTGTTTTTGTTTTTGTTTTTGTTTTTGCGGTACGCGGGCCTCTCACTATTGTGGCCTCCCCCGTTGCGGAGCACAGGCTCCGGACGCGCAGGCTCAGCGGCCATGGCTCATGGGCCCAGCCGCTCCGCAGCACGTGGGATTCTCCTGGACCGGGGCATGAACCCGTGTCCCCTGCATCGGCAGGCAGACTCAACCACTGCGCCACCAGGGAAGCCCCAGACTGAAAGTTTAAAAGTTTTTCTGGATAACCATGAGCAAGTTTGATTTAGGTAATTATTCAATGTAATTGACAGAAAAATTGTGACAACAGCTTTGTCTTCATCTCCTTGTGCTGCCATAGCAAAATACCACATACTGGGTGGCTTAAACAACCGAAAGATATTTTCTCACAGTCCTGGAGGCTAGAAGTCTGAGATCAAGGTGTTAGCTAGTTGGTGTCTGGTGAAGGTATTCTTTCTGACTTGTAGACAGCCACCTTCTTGCTATGTCCTTACCTGCCCTTTCCTTGCTGTGTGCATGAGGAGAGAGAGCAAGTGAGCTCTCTGGTGTCTCTTCTTAAAAGGATGCTAATCCTACTGGAACAGGGCCACACCCTTATGACCTCATTTAACCTTAATTACTTCCTTAGCAGCCCATCTCCAAATATAGCCACACTGTTGTTTGGATCTTTGATATACAAGTTTTGGTGGGGGACACAAACATTCAGTCCATAACAACAATATTAATAGGAACTCATTTCTTCTTTAGTTGTGTTTATTTTGTTAAATCTATCAGTTGCATAAATTTGCAGATATTGGATTGAGGAAATCTGATTTGCTGACACCTTTAATGAAATTTATTCTTTACAATCAATATTTATTAACAATTTTCTTTCTAAAAAAATATATACTCCAATAAGTTGCAATGATATATATGTTCAAGGCTTTTCATTTCATCATTAAAATAATAAAAAAACACTAGAAGCAAATGAAAGGCCCATTTCAATGTGAATAATTATGTAAATTTTAATGTATGAATATAGTGGAAAAATACATAGCTGTTTCAAGGAATGTAAGAGATCTGCATTACTGATATGGACATATGGTTAATCTATATTTTTATTGCAGACAATATGGTTGTGGACAGTTATTTGTATAAAGCAAAGGATTATGTATATATAGTAGCAATACTAATAAATACAAGGAAATGTATGTAAATATAATATATGTCTTAGAAAGAGACTCTAGAATAAAGGGGGAGTTCAGTGGGAGATATTTTGCACTTTAGGCTATACTCTTCTTTAATTTTTAAATTATGTTTACCGTGAGTATACATCATCTTTTGAATAATTTTTCAAAATATTTTCTATAACTGGTTAGGATAATTTCGTAGAAGGTGGTGGAAGCCAATGGGTCCCACAAAGCTTACTGTATTCAGCAGCTTATTTAGCTCTAACACAGAGACCTTGTATTAAACACATGTTTAATAGCTACAGTTTTTTTCAGGATTTTATGTTGACTTTGCCTGAAAGATATAACTGTGAAGTTATCCTAAGCAATGTGAACTAAAAAATTGTAAAAAAAAAATAGAGTGCTATTAAAGACAAAGAGAAACATCAGCTATTAATACATTTATGCTGCATCAACATTTATTTTGCAGCCAGGTATATCTTGAATTTTACTAGAGCATGGTGCATCTGCATATTTTAAGCTTTTGATGCTAGTATGCATTTCTAAACAAGCAAAAGTGGATTTATGATTTTACCTTGAACATATAATTTCTTAAGATATTAACTATATTGCCTGGAAAGTTTCACTTGCTATACTCTATAAATACAATACAAATACAAAAGTATACAAGTAAGACTATAAAACTTCCACATTGTCCTAATCTTGATTTAAAAGCAGTACAAATTTTTCTTGAATTACACTTATAGTTTTTCTTTCACCAGTTTATCATTCAATTGTCAGAGTCTTTGTATAGCTCCTCCCAATCAAATTTCCATATTTTTCTACAAGTGCATAATTAATACATTTCTCTACAGTATTAAGTCTGTTTAAAATTTCATGGCTTTCATAGGCTTCATTCATTCTCTCTGCTGTAAATATTCTTTACTAGCTTGGATTTATATGACAGTCTATTAAACATAATTCTTTTAAGAGGTGGGATCAAGAGTTCAGTTTCAAAAAATCCTAAGATATAGACATTCCATCCTTTTTTTTTTTAGGTTTGACAAATTAAAATGGCAACTTCATATTGCACATCGAATAATAATAACTTGGAGTTTTTTCAGCTTCAATCCAGAGATAATTCAGTATCCTTATTTTTATAAAACTAGTTCACATTCTTATTAAATGACACACATTTTATACTTGGTGACCTCTTTCTTTACTTAAATACAGAGTTAAACTATAAATGATATCAAATATTCTTTCAGTTTCTGTGGTTGTGGAAGGACCCCAGATAGCATATTTGCAGGTTTTGTGGTAGTTGTGGTAGCAAAAATGATTTTGAACTCCTAGTTTGCTTTGATGAAACGGTTACATGAAGGGAAAGGCAGTTTTCCAGTTTCAGCACTGACAGCCTAAGATACTGATTTTTTTCCCTGTTCATATCCAAGAAAAGCCCTTGTATCATAAGCCAAAGATTTGCATCAAAGTGATTGCATTGTTTAAAGTGAAGGTTAAACATTGTCTCCTTTGTGGTATAGAAATTCTATAGATGGCAAGGGCAGATGTTTTCAAAGTACATGCCATGTGGCCTTTTATTGAGTTTATATTGTGGAAATTTATAGTACTGTAAAGATTTATCTAGACATCAGTGGATAAATGATGGCAAATGAAAAAACTTTGTGGTTCCTTATAAGGCATGTGCATTAAGCACAGTGACCTTTGTGCTCTTTCAAATTATAATAAAATACAATCATAAAAACAGTAATTGAGATACTTTTCTACAGCTTAGTTTTTTGAAAAATGATATTGAGTTAATTGACTCTTTTTATCCTTTGTATTTCACTTTTTACTGCAAAGCATTTATCCTCTTGGAAAATATTTTAAAATTGTAAACGTTCTGTCTAGAAAGTATAGGAATTAGGGCTGAAACTGTTTGAACACAGTAAAAATATCCACATCATTATTGTTTGAAACACTGTCAATTTGTATGACATTTAATTTGAAACCTATGTAATATATGTAATGAATATATATAATGTAAAGCCTACAGATAAAATCTTGGTATTCTTTTAGTAGAAACCAAATATATGATGAATTTCATAAATTAGGGCTCTGTTTATCACCTTGCTGTGAAGGTTTTAAAGTAAGACCTCATTATTTACAAGTGAAATTTCTCTCAGGTTCTTTGTGCAATAATACAAAAGTCTTTTATTTGCTTGTGATCAACAATATATTTTTCCAAGGCAAATTATATTAAAAACAAATATTAGCATTGGCAATAGATATATGAATCAAATAATTTATAAATTAAGATATTGTTCTTGCCTTCCTTTTCATACTAATCCAGTTGCCATAGAGACATAGGAAAACATGCATTTCTAATATTTGTTATTATAATATATGTAACTGGTCATAGACACAATGTTGTACTATACTTTTTATAAATTCTGTATAGGAAAGCAACACGGATTTTCACTTAAAATTGTGACTTTTTTCTATGTACCTTTGAGTTTTTCTGGTCAAACATTTGTCATGAAAAGTTAGTATGTATCCTGCATATTACAAATTTGTGTCTAATTAATTTCAGAATGTCCAGGGAAAACGGAGAAACACAATTATCCAGATATTTTTCTACACTAAATGTCAATTTTCTGAATGATGACTTTATTTTCATTTTTTAATCATATGATTGCCATCAACTAAGTGCATATATTCAAAAGTGGAACAAACCAGAGATATCTATAACCATATCTATATATACTTATACATGTATAGACAGAGAGCAATTGAGAGAGAAGTTGGGGAGAGGGAAAAGAAGGGAGAGAAAGAGAAAAAGAGAGAGCCAGAGATAGACAGACATGTAAGATTTAACAAAAACCTACTGGTATACATAAGTGTTTGCTTCCAGTGTAGGATCTGGAAATCTCATCAGATAACTGGTGTTGATGCCTTCCAGGCTGCAGAGTTGAAATTTCTTTCTTCATGCAATCTTTGGATTCTGTTATTTGCTTTGACCACCCACATGTCTTGGAAAATTGTTTTTCAAAAGGCACTAGTGATAGTTTATTCTTCTTATCTTTAATTTTACCTCCTCTATTCTCCTTATTAGTTTTTTGGTTTTTTGTCTTTGCCATTTTTGTGATTCCATTGTTTATGAGTGTGGAGATGAGAGAATTATGAGAAGGGTGAAGAGAGAGGAAGTCATACACCTACTTTGCAACTCATTGCTCTAGGTTAAGAGGCAAACGACAACAAACTAAACCTAGTAAGTGCCTTGTGACCTATTTGTTTACAACGCTGTTAATCCTAGAGGACAACTGAGTTGTCCACTTTATACAAAGCCTTACCTGGCACAGCGCATTGGCCCCAACATACTCTGTAGTGATTCCATAAAGTAAGAAAAAAGGAACCCCAGGAATCCCTGGAGGTTTCAATGTTTTTTCATTCAGTTTACTTCCTAAATCAAATAAAATCAAAATTTATCAACTTTTCTCTGAAAACTGCATTTCCTATTTCCATTGTATTTATTTCTTTTTGAATCCAAGCATTATTCACTATAAGAAAGAGGAGAGTTCAGTTACAAAATTGAGCCCTTCCATGTTTAACAAAAAGAAAATATATGTCACCATAGTTTAGAAATCTTAAAATCACATATAATCAGAAGCCTTCAGAAGATAAACATCTTTTAAAAAGTATTGGTTTATGAGATAATCCTTTTGTCTTAGAATGATTTTGCCAACTATCATTTCACTGTCAGAACACATGAAATGCTTTAAAAAATATACCTAAAATGCTGCATTATTAAACAAGGGTCTTGATTCATTGCTAATTTTTAAAATGTCCTCCTGTAACTATTTGATTCAACAAAATCATATAAAAATATTTTCCATATTCAAGAACATTCAGTGGGAATAGGATTTCTACCCCATTGGACCTTATCCACAGAAAGTTATTTTTAATAAAATAATTATTTTTAATAAAAGCATTATTGCTAAACTCTAAATAGCACATTTATTGTTTGGTACATGTGTCCAACTTTAATGTGAGTATATCTTTAAGTGTCTTTGATGAAAAATCAAAATAAAGTGAGAAAAATTTTATAGTCCTATTTTATCATGCTGGCATTCCAAATGGAACACTGGAAATGATTAAATGTAAAAACTCTTCCAATAACCGATTACACATTTATCATATTTAGAATTTTCCCCTCTCCTTAACCAGCATTTCTGATCTAACCTAATTCT
>NW_006793589.1:832791-837513 GCF_000442215.2 Lipotes vexillifer | reverse complement strand
TCCTGCTGATCAGTCTTTTCCAACTACCCACTTTGCCAGCATACTTCTTACTTTCTACCCCATCCTTTGGAACCTGATTTTAAACATAAGCAAGCTTCAGTGTACATTTGCTTTTCAAGAAAAATCTCATCTTAACTGTTTCAAGTAAAACCTAGTTATCTTGAATGGCAAAACTCAAGACACCTTCTGTTTCTGTGGTTCATTTATTGACACACAATCAGTATACTTTGCTCTTCCCACTAGTACTTCCAGATCACTGCACAACAAAACAGCTTTGACTATCCATCTGTATCTCTGCCTGTAAATCAATGGCCTCCTTTTCCTGCTCACTGTCTCCCATACTTCAGTCGGTTTTTTGCCACCATAAGGTTCCTCTGTGTCTCATTCTGCCTTTCTTCACTAAGCTTTTTAGAGCCTTTCCAGAATCACATGCCTCTATGATGATCAGCCATTTCAGCAATGGCATTGCTTGAACCCTAAGAATCTCTTGTTTCCTTCACTTACTTTACCAAAATCAGAACCTTGGGCATCTCTGTACTATATTTTCTGTGCGGTTAATTTGGGGCTGCTCTTTGGATTCAGTACATATGCATGGAGTCAATCCTCCACGGATCCTCAATGTTGGAAATCTATTGAATGACCAACAGTGTTTCAGATCACTTTTATCTTCTGTCATTATGCCCTACCCTTACTAAAGCAATCAACATATCATTTTTCTACACTGTAGAAACTGAGGTCATCTAATGTGAGATGCTTTAATATCTCCCTTCTTCTCTGGTATCCATCTTCTAGTTTTTCTTTGAAGAGTCAAGCTCCTATTAATGTGCTGAGTCTCTTTGCTCTTTTAATTTGAATTTGAATTTGGCAGGTCTCCTCTCTTCCTTGACTGTTTGCTCACCAATGCATGCTTAATTCACCTCTACATCAAAATGCCTTCCCTCAAACCTTCTACTTTCTCATGTAGTCGTTAAACTACTCTCCTTCCTCTCAGTGTCAAAGGGCACAAAGGAGTAATCTCTACTTGCCTCTTGAATTTTCTTATCCCAGCTCGGCTTTCCTTTCATGTCCTGTTGCAACAAACTCAACAAGAACAACTTCCTCCGAATAGTGTGCTTTGGTTCCAGCCCTCGAACACTTTGAGCTCAGTTCCTGTGATATTTTACACCTTTTTTTTCCTCTTTGAGGAGTGCCCCTTCCTTGATATATTGGTAGTTGTTCTTATAAATCTTTTTCTAGTTCTCTCACTGTGCCTTTTCTTCACTTGTGGCTTCATAGGCTTTTCCCCCCTTCCTCTGCCCTAACTGTAGACATTCTCAGAATTCTACTTTTTCTTCTTTTCTCTCCAACTCCTTTTTCTTTTTTTTTTTTTTTTTTTCTTGCGTTATGCGGGCCTCTCACTGTCGTGGCCTCTCCCATTTGCGGAGCACAGGCTCCGGACGCACAGGCTCAGCGGCCATGGCTCACGGGCCCAGCCGCTCCGCGGCATGTGGGATCCTCCCGAAACGGGGCACGAACCCGCGTCTCCTGCATCGGCAGGCGGACTCTCAAGCACTGCGCCACCAGGGAAGCCCTCCAACTCCTTTATTATGTTGTAATATTTACTCCACTTTCTATATCCGTCACTTTTGTGTAGATTTGTTCCAAAAAACATTTCCAGGCCAACGGCCCTCCTAAACTCCAGAAACATATTTCAAAGGGCTGCTAGATTTACCCATCCTGGTATGTTTTGAGCATTCAGAGCTCAACCCCAGCAATTCCAAATTAATCATTAACTTTTATGAAGCGGACACTCCATTTTTGTTTTTAAAAGATACTATAAGCTTCTTACATCCCCTTGTGCAATCTTCACCCTCACCAACTTTGTTCAGGTATTGATATTGATGTGTAGAGGGAAGAAGGGAAAGATTGTCTGTAATCATCTTGGATGCGACCTGGTTGGGGAGGCTAGTTTTATCAGTGCAGATGGCTGATATAGAGGAAGAGATAAAACAACAACAAGAATAAAGATAACAATAAAAGCTCTTACTTCTACAAAACAGCAGGCCGGTACTTCAAAAATATCATGGTTGTGAAAAGACAAGAGACATTGCAGAACTCTTCCAGACTAAAGGAGACTGAAATGACATGCAACCGAAGGCAATGCAAAAGTCTGAACAGGATCCAGATCAGGGGAAAATGCTATAAATGACATTATTGGGACATCTGTGAAAAAGGAAATGAATGAAGAAAGTATATTAGATAATAGTACTTCATCAGTTTCCTTAATTTGAGAATTGTATATTGGTAAATGTTAGAGAATGTTGTTCTTAGTTATAACAAGCTGAAGTTTCTAGAGGTAAAAAGGAATGCTATCTACAACTTTTCTCCTAAATGTTTCAGGAAAAAAGTAAAAGCTTCAGCTGACACTTTTCAGGCTTCTGGAAGTAGAGAGGATGTGGTCCAGAGCCCAGTAGGGCCACCTGCCAAGATGAAGGACTTAGTATCTAACACTTATCTGTTATCTTTGTAATGATCCTGGACATGCCCTGTAGATTGTTATAAAGATGATAAAGCTGGAAGCTTTACTAAAGTGTTGGAAAAGGGCAAAGAAATATAAGCCCAAACTTTCCCTGGGAGGAGGCAGAGTAGATTCATATCATGCTATCACCGGAATATTCTCCTTCAGCTCTGCTGAGGAAGCAACTGTGAAGCAGAAACTGGAAGATAAGTAAAAGGTTGTGCAGAGATGAGTGGTCCTTTTGCAAACGACCACAGCACTGGAACTGATCACTGGCAAACATTTGAGCTATCTCACATGACAGTTGCTTGAAGGCTTCATCTATGTGACTTAGGCACAGAAAAACCCAGAAAAAGTCTCGAAAGGCTTATAAAGTTAAAACTTCTTCCTCTTAATCAAGGATAGAGAGAAATAACTATTGAGCATAAAATTTATTGTCAGAGAAATCGTGTTAAAAGATCATAAAATAGTTTTTTTAAAAAGACTACAATTATTAGTAGTTTGTAATTAACATATACACACTACTATATATAAAATAGATAACCAACAAGTACCTACCATATAGCACAGGGAGCTATACTCAATATTTTGTAATAACCTATAAGGGAAAAGAATCTGAAAAAGAATATATATGTGTGTGTGTGTGTGTGTGTGTGTGTGTGTGTGTGTATATATGTGAATCACTGTGCTGTACACCTGAAACTAACACAACACTGTAAATCAATTTTGTCAATTAGAAAATTAATAAATAACTAAAATGATTTTGACAGCTCTAAGAAATAATGAGGTAAATAGCATTTTTACTTTAATTTTTCCTCTAGAATTTGTAGCTTGGCAAAACAAAATAAGGAGTCTGAAAAAGAAGGAGTTGGGGGAGAGTCCCTTTGTACCACTGCCCAGTGGTTCTCTGTCATACATCTGATCTAGCAGAGACGCCCTCTGTTCCAGCAGCCCTCAGGGGCTCAGATAAACACTGATGCCTAAGGAATTTCTCAGCTGCTTAGGGAGTGAGCTAAGCTTAATAGGCACTGGCACAGGTGTGTATGTCATTAACTTCAGCAGGTCTTTAGACAGACCCCCCATAACTGCCCCAGGCCGGCTCAGCAGCACCTTTGGGCATAGTAAGGAAGATGAAAATAATAGTGGTGGTCAGCGGTGTTATTTTCTGTTCTCTAGAAAAATTCCCTGTCTGGGATCATTGCAATTCTCTTACTATTGGGATAAAAATATATATATATATATATTTTTTTTATAAAAACATATATATATATATATGTTATTTCTCTTCCAAATGTGTTTATTATTGTGAGTTCTTTGGTATGTATGAAAATCATTCTTGTCTAGCAGAATTTGAGTGTCCTACTAAATGTGTTAGAATTAAGGTATTTTATAAACCAAAGACTGAGCGCTCCTACCTTATTCATCACTTAAAAATTCATTTTTTCCTGAAAACAAATCTAAGTAATAATGAGTGGATATTATTTTTAAAAGATGATTAAGTCTGCTCATTTTGCCATATACCTATGACATCTTAATTTTATGGCTATTTCTCAGAGAAGGAAAGTAATGTTTAGAAGAGGATATATATTCAAAGGAAGGATTTGTTTTGTTTTTCTGATGGAAGCCATCTGAGCAGCTATCAGCTGAGGACGAAGAATAGTTGAAAGGCTTACATGCATGATATGGGTGAAAGAGAAAATAATTTATACTGTTAGAAAATTTTTCAGAAGAAAGAGAGCCCATGAATTTGAAGCGCAATTGGAGGAGTTAGCCCAGAATCAGGAAAGACACTTAATAGTGTTCCAGAAGGTGGAAATGGTGACTATGTAGGCACAATTCTATGTGAGACATCTGTTTTCTCTGTGAGTAGCAGGGAGTGCTGTCAGGAACAGTGCAGTCAGTATGAGGAGAGGGGCAGAGAGCAGGTGAGGGAAATGGGAGAGGTGGCTGGTCAATTTCTCCTTATTAGAAACATCTTAGATTATGAGTTTCTTTTGTACAACTAAGATTTTGTAAGGTTGCCCCACCCCTTTAGACTTCATGTCATTCCACAATGCTTACCACAGTGCTTACATTTTCCACAATGCATACATTTTCATACATGGCTTCCGACATCCCAGTTTTTATTTGCAGTCGCACGGCGACACCTCTAATTGGCTTTTACATATCAAATTCAAACTGCTACGACCAGATTCATTCATAACATTTCACAAGCTATTTCCTGC
>NW_006793589.1:825213-832779 GCF_000442215.2 Lipotes vexillifer | reverse complement strand
TCCTGCTGACACTGTCTGCAATTCAAGAACTCCTTTTTACAGTGTCATCAACTCTATCAGAACCCTGTGTTTTTGTCGGTTTAATGATTTAAATATTTTACATTTTTAATGCATTGTTTTGAGTTTTTATAAAAGAAATGTGATGTCACTAGTGTTAAAGACAGTAAGTCTCATTAAATGAATACAATTAAATAAAGTGTAAATAATTAGGTATTTTAAAAGGAGTGAACCTTTGACCATCAATTGCATTCTAATTTGACTTAAGTCTATCAACTTAGCAGTTTTGTGTAAAGTACCCCAGATAAAGAGCAGGCACAAAATACTTGAGGTATATAATTAAAAATTGTCTGAAGAAAGAGGTAGGGTTAATGGATTTTTATTTTTGAGATAATTTTATATTAACATGCAGTTGCAAAAAATAGCACATAGAAATCCAATGTATTCTTCACCCAGTTTCCCAGAGGTAACATTTTGCAACACTCTACTTCAAAATTAAACCAAGAAATGGACATTGGTTTAGTCTACTGGCAATATTCAAATTTCACCAGTTTTACCTGCACTTATAGCTAGTGGATTTTATAATCCTTTTCTTTAACTAACTAAAAATGGAATCTTCTAAATGAAACATGTCTATAGAAAGTTTTAAATATTTGACTTGTAGCTCTTTTCAGGAATGCATTATGTATGAAAGAGCATGAAATGGCTATATTTTGAATTTATTCTAACATCCTCCCATTAAAGACTTTGCCATTGCTGAATTTCTTATTTTGTAAATCATATCTGAGCAATCTGCTATTGGCAATAATAGTCAACAACATTAATGTTCTGTATAGATATTGCTTTCAAGAAAATAGTATACTAATAAGCTATGGGGATATGATAAGCTTAGAGTATATATCTTATTTAATTATTGAATGTAATACTTGATGTATATTTTCTCCATTTTTTATGATAATTTTATGCTTATATATTTATGTTTATAAAAAATTCTTTATTTTGATGCAAGCCATCTGTAAGTAATAAAATAAACTGCAAAACTCTGGTTTGGAATAGTCCAGGGAGATATTTGCCAGTCTGAAATAGGAAGTAACAAATGGTGGAGGGTGGAGAGATACAGTTCAGGTAACATTCAAACCTAAATTATTCTTTTCCCAGGCAAAAGCCTGGGTGATCTATACTATCTCTTACATTACTGAAGTGAAGCACTGAGCTGCAAGCCTTCCTTTTTAAGGAATGTAGCAGCAATTTACAGAGAATGTTGAAAATGCTTTTATGGCAGATGGAGACACTGAACCAAAAGTGTGAACTTTGGAAAAATATAAAACCTGATACAAAAGCATTATGATGCAAAAGCATAATGTTGGAATATGGAATGGTATAAAGTTTAAAAAAGTGTATCATTGACCAATGTAGAACCAGAATGACAAGAACAAGCAGATCTGCTGAGACAGAATAGAGATTCAGGGCCTACATTGTGACATACAAAAAAAGAAAAATCCTGTAAAGAATAGTGCCCTAAAAAAGGACTGGTGGAAATTTAAATATAGCTTTCCAAGCGTAGCATTAAATTGTCCATTCCGATATCTATATGTCTATTTTCAAGAAATAGCATCAAGAAAGAAAATATCCTAAAAGCTTTAATAGTTATAATTCTTGGCTTTCTCCAAAAAAGTCTTCTCAATACTAGTAGAATACCTTCTTTACTTGTGGTTACTTCTCATTAAGCAAATTGAAATTAATGTAACCTTTGGTTTCACATCTTCAGTACACAGATGAAACTTAACCATTTGTCTTACTTAGGACACAGTTAAGCCTTAAATGAACTAGAACTTAAAAAGATGGACTGATTAAATAGGTGAGTAATTATCTTTCTTTTATATAGCATGTTTTTCTTTTATAAGAGATAAATGAGCAAAACAAAAATACTATTTTAAAAGCTATAGATTATTTCTCATTATGTCTTCTCTTAGAAAGATTTCTTTACTAAAGTTATAATTAAAATATTTCTCACAGAATAACAAAACATGTATATGCTGTCTAGACTTGTTAACTTGCCTTTGGCTATGTCATAATTTGAAACAACCAGGTGAAATTAGAAGATTAAAAGATAAAGCAGTAAATCTGCTGGAAACTGGGGTTTGGTAACATAATAGAAAAATGACATAAAAATCTAAGATGAGAACATATGGATAAAAAAACAGTAAAATTGGACTAAGTCTTAATAAATACATCCATTATTTGTCTCCATAACAACATGCAAGATTCAGTGTCAACTTTATCCATGTCATAAATACATTTATTTTTGCTATACCGTTTTTATTTTGGTCATCAAAACTTTATGTATGAGCTTTATTCACTTTTACAATTTGTGGTATCTGGTTGGGGAAAGCTTTGCCAATACCATATTTTTAAACACAACAAAGTTAAGATTATTCATGGCAGATTGAATTACACTTCATTCAGATGAGATATCATGTTCAACAAGTGAGAGCAGGAGTGCATTTGGAAATATTTCACACATCAGAGCTGCTCATAAATGTACAGAAGTTTAAAGAGGCCTCTGGGCACTTCATCCTCCTTCAGTTTTTCTCACAGGAGAATGTGAACCATTTTCTTCAAATTATTATGTACAGGTACCACTGTAATAAGTGCTCTCCTCATTGTTGAAAAATAAATGGCACACAAATACAGGAAAATATGTTAAACCTCATTAGTAACTAGGGAAATAAAAATTAAAACTACAAGGAGATACATCTTAGTAGATACATATGTGCCAGTTGGTAAAACTTACAGTCTGAAAATACAAAGTGTGGTGATGATATGTAATAACAGGAATGCTTATAAAATGAAGATGGGCAAGTATGTTGTTACAAGCACTAGAAAAAACAGATAATGCCTAGTATATTTGAAGATAAGCATTCCCTATGGTCTGAAATTCTACTCTTAGGTAGACTCCCTAGAGAGACTTGTATCTAGGAACCAGAAAACATGTATAAGCGTGCTCATAAGTATTGTTTGTATGAACCCCAATATATAAATATCTCAATTCTCTGTCTATACAAAATGTGTAAATGAAACATAACAGTAAAAGTAAAAGAACTACAGCTACTTGCAACAAAATATATGAATCTAAAAAACAAACGAGGGCTTCCCTGGTGGCACATTGGTTGAGAGTCCGCCTGCCGATGCAGGGAACATGGGTTCGTGCCCCAGTCCAGGAAGATCCCACATGCCGTGGAGCGGCTGGGCCCCGTGAGCCATGGCCACTGAGCCTGCGTGTCCGGAGCCTGTGCTCCACAACAGGAGAGGCCACAACAGTGAGAGGCTCGCGTACTGCAAAAACAAACAAACAAAAAAACAAACGATATTGAAAGTAGGGGAAATAATTGAAGAACACATTTAAAGTAATATCATTTAGGGCTTCCCTGGTGGCTCAGTGGTTGAGAGTCCACCTGCCGAAGCAGGGGACGTGGGTTCGTGCCTGGTCTGGGAGGATCCTGCATGCCACGGAGAGGCTGGGCCCGTGGGCCATGGCCGCTGGGCCTGCACGTCCAGAGCCTGTGCTCCGCAGCGGGAGAGGCCACAGCAGTGAGAGGCCCACGTACGGGAAAAAAAAATTAATAAATAAAAAAATAAAGTAATATCATTTACTTAAAAGTTAAAATATAAATCAAGACAGTGATTACCACTGGGGATAGATGTAAGAAGAATGAGATCAGGAATGGTCATATACAAGAAGTCTTGTATATGACTTCAAACTTACTGAAAATATTCTATATCTTTTTTCTTTTTTTTTTTTTTTCAGCTGAGAGGCATTTATTCAGCTGATGGCACCCCCCAACCCCTGCAGTGTAATTCTGGATTAGCTCTAGGGTGAAAATTTTCTTTTTCTTAAGCAACCTTCTGGCTATATTGGTTAGTCTTTAAGCTGTAATAAAGACTTTATGCTCTTTTGTAGGCATGATATATTTCACATAATAAAAGAGATTTAAATAAAGGCCATATGGAATTTCTAGAATTATAAAATATTAATTGAAATTTAAAACTCAATATATGTTTCAAAAACCAAATTAAATACAGTGATGAAGACATTAGTGAACTGGAAGATTGACTTGAGGAAATTATTCAGGATAGGCATGAAAAGATAGAAAGTATGAGAGAAAATAAAAGATTGGAAGACAGAAGGAAAAAGCCCTATATATAATTAAAAACTGTTCCAGATGGAGAAAATAGAGTGAATGGAATAAAGGTAATATTCGGGTTGATAATAGTTGAGAATGTAATCAATGAAAGATATGTATCTTCAGATTTTGAAAACACACAGAGTAATGAAAAAGATAAGTAAAAAAACAAACAGTTATGTCTAGACATTTCATAGTAAAGTGTTAAAAATCAAAGATAGAAGAAAGATTTTAATAACAAATCACAGGGATATATAAAGATAAAAGGAAACACAGATTTGATTGAGATTAAATTTCTTAAAAGGAAAGATAGAAGGCAAACAAACACTTTTAGAGAGTTGAGAGGAAATCATTGACAAGCTAGAATAGTACTCCAACTATGATTCCATTAGAAAATTAGAGTGAAATAAATTATCAGATAAAAAAATACTGGTTTAACCACCAACAGATCCTCATGGAAAACTGCTAAATAAAATTAATCTCAGAAGAAAATAAATAAATGTGAGAAACTATGGTGAACAAAGAAACTAACAAAATGGAGATTATCTAAATAACAATGAGTTGGGTCAAACAACAATAATAATAATGACAAAATACCATTGAACTAAAACAACAGACATGCGAGTTGACGAGAGCCATTGGAGTTAAGGCTTTCAACAGTCATTATATTGTTTGGAAAAAGGAGAGATACTGATTAGTGTCTTTTTTTTTTTTTAAAGTATGAAGATTAAAAATATAAGGATAACCTTTTTAAGTATAGACATCTTGACTTCAGTTTCTGCAATCATGACAATGATATAGCTGGTATCAGATTAGCCCCCACCCCTATCATAAACTCTATAACAACAGACAAAGTATATGACAAGCATTTGACATCCTGCAGCACAAGGTTCAATCACTGACAGAGGTGATGCACACAAGCTGAGCCCCAGATTCCCCCATGCACTCCCAAAAGTAGACCTCTACACATAGACATTTGAAACTTGAGAAAATTATAAAAAAATAGATTGCTGTCTCATCAAATAGAAAAATAACTTTCAGGGTAAATAAAACATAAATGTTAAAAGCAAAACTTTAAATGCTATGGAAGAAAAATAAAGGGTAATTTTATGATCTTAAGGTAAGGGGATTTCTTAAATAAGACAAAAAGTACACAAACTAAAAAAAAGAAAATGAAGTACATTAATAAAAGATATATATGCATCTCAAGAAATCATAATAAAAAAAAAAGGACCAGCCATAGATTGGGAGAGGGTATTTGCTACATACATAAACAAAGCGTTATTACTTAGCATATGTAAAAGGCTAAGTAGAGCCTCACAAAGTAGGTTCTTTAACAAACATTTAAAATAATAATGAAAAAGAGGATATAATAAAAAAAGAATAAAGACAATCAACAAAACTGAAAGATGGTTAAAGGCTTAAACAAAAATATAAGATAATCAATGAAAGAAAATACAATTAAACAAAAGAATAAAAACCATTAACACAATAGAAAAATGGTCAAAGGCTTTAAACAGTTGATTAATAAAACAGGATAACCAACTAGTGCACTTACAAATATATTCACGAATGATCATGGAAATGCAAATTAAAACAATCACATCCATAATGTATCAATAATTTTAAAACCTTACAAAACCAAATGATGGCAAGTATGGAGAGCAAGTATGTCCTTATATACTGTTGTTTTTATAAAGTATAAATTTATACAACCACTCTGAAAGGAAAAGGTAGTAAAGATAAAAAGGCACATACTCTACTGTTACCTATATTTGCTGGAGAATCTCACACACATATACAAAGAGATATTGAAGCTTTGTTTGAGGTTTTGAAATATTGGAAGTAGTCTCGCTCTCCGTTAATGGTAGAATAACTAAATATATTTTGGAATATTGATATGCAAATATAATAAAAGTTAATATATATGAACTAAAGACCTGCACATTTTCGATGTGGATAAATCTTGAAAACCTATTGATGGGGCTTCCCTGGTGGCGCAGTGATTGAGAGTCTGCCTGCTGATGCAGGGGACACGGGTTCGTGCCCTGGTCTGGGAAGATCCCACGTGCCGCGGAGCGGCTGGGCCCGTGAGCCATGGCCGCTGAGCCTGTGCGTCCGGAGCCTGTGCTTCGCAATGGGAGAGGCCACAACAGTGAGAGGCCCACGTACCGCAAAAAACAAAACAAAACAAAACAAAACCCCTATTGGTGATGTGATCAGAATGGCACTTCACCTCTGTGTTTTTTCTCCCCAAAACACATAACCTCAGCCTAATCATGAGAAAAATATCAGGCACATATCAACTGAGGGACATTCTATAAAATATCTGACCAGTAACTCTGAAGACTGTCAAGATCATTAAAAAGCAAGGAAAGGATGAGAGACTACTATAGCCAAAAGGACCTAAGGAGACGTGATGACTAAACGTAATGTGGTATCATAGATGGGTCCTGGAATTGAAAAGAATATTAGGTTAAAACTAAGGAAATCTGAATAAAGTATGGCCTTTAGCTAATAATAATGTATCATATAGGCTCATTCATTATTTGTTATATAGACTCATTCACTTGAAACAAATTGAACAAATGAACATAGGTCAGACGTTAATAATAGGCTTCTTCTAAATCCCTGCTCCAAACCACTTTCAACCTTGTCCCTTGAAAACATAGCACCTTCTTTAACTGGCGATTTTGAAGACAATTGTGGATTTACCAATTTTCCATTTAAAATGATCCCATGTACTCAATGAGTGAATATATGTTAGTATGTGGTTTTAGGGAGATCCCAGAAATAACTTCATAACTGAAAGAAACCAAAGTCAAAAATATAATTTCCTTTATTAGGTTCTTAAGATTCAAGACTCACTTCTCGTCTCCAGAAAAATTCTGTGAAATAACACCCAGAAGAAATTATGGCTTTAGTAAGTTAAATAAAAATTGAATTATCCAAGGGATTGTATAAAGACAAAAAAGATTAATTCAGTTGGTTTGAAGGCCTAGTGAACTTGGTTAACTCTCTCAGAGTTATAACTTTTTAACATAATTTTTATAATTGAATACAAAGCCAGAGGCGAAAGTAATTTCGAAGGATTATTAACTTGTGATTTAATGACTTAATGCTGTCATGTGGACCTGTTTCTTATAGGCGACGCAGAGGCCCATGTGGGCTTTCATATCAGGGAAGTGGTAAGCTCCTTTAGCTTAGGTTTAAGTAAAGAGTAGGAATGGAACTAGTTTTGATTTGAGGCTGCTTAGCTTTAGGTAGTATTGTGTTGTGGCTGAGATTACAGGAGTTTTAAATTAGTAGTTGGAGTCAAAATCAATTTACATTATCTTGTCTCTCCTGCTTTGTGGTTATATCTTTTTTTTTTTTTTTTTTTTTT
>NW_006793589.1:808280-825106 GCF_000442215.2 Lipotes vexillifer | reverse complement strand
GCGGTATGCGGGCCTCTCACTGTTGTGGCCTCTCCCTTTGTGGAGCACAGGCTCCAGACGCACAGGCTCAGCAGCCATGGCTCACGGGCCTAGCCGCTCCGCGGCATGTGGAATCCTCCTGGACCAGGGCACGAACCCGTGTCCCCGTCATCGGCAGGCAGACTCTCAACCACTGCACCACCAGGGAAGCCCGGTTATATCTTTAATACGTAAAAAGCTAAGAGGTAGCTAGGAAAACCAGGTTTCAGATATTGCTGAGTGTCTCACCAAACCACTTCACCTTTTAATAAAATATGCATAACTTCTAAGAAATGTATAATCCAACTGAAACTTGAGTAGGCCAAGTATTAATTTTTAAAAATTAATAAACTCTATTTTCTGAGGAGTTTTAGGTTCACAGCAAAATTAAGCAGAAAGTACAGAGAATTCCCCTATATCCCCTGTCCCCAACACATGCCCACACAGTCTTTACCACTCACTATCAACCTCCCCCATGAGAGCGGTACATTTGTTACAAATGATGAATCTACACCGACACATGATTATCAACCAAAGTCCATAATTTACATTGGTGGTTCATAGAGGCAGGATGATACGGTTTATATGTTAGCGGATGTTCTAATTGCTGTGTGCGGAATGAATGGGAGGAGAGAAAACAGAAATGAGAAATCAGTTTGAAAGTGATTAAAAGTAGTCCAAGCAATGCTATATATAGAATGGATAAACAACAAGGTCCTACTGTTTAGCACTATATTCAATATCCTGTGATAAACCAGAATGGAAAATAATATTAAAAAGAATGTATATATGTATAACTGAATCAGTTTGCTGTACAGTAGAAATTAACACAGTGTAAATTAAGTCTACTTCAATAAAATAAATTAAAAAAAAATAAAAGTAGTCCAAGCAAGAGATGGAAATAGTTGGAGCTGACCTATTAGCAGCAAATATAGAAAGGTATAGATACAAAATATATTACAAAGAAAGGTAGATGCTAAAACTCCTTAAGGTGCTATAAATGTAGGAAATAAAGGAAGTGTGAGGTGGTAAAGGAAGAAATAAATCAAAAATCACTCTCAGTTGGGGGATTCTGTAAATATGTGAACTATAACAGCATTTACTAAGATGAGGAGGAACAGAGAAGAATCAGATTGAAGCCTAATCAAGAGTTTTGTTTTGGATGATTTAATTTTGAGTTTCCCTTAAGGTATCCCACTCAGCGTATCAAAGGGACTGTTAGTTATATAAATTTTGCTCTCTCAAGTGAGGTCTTCATCAAAGAAGAAAAATTGTAAGTTACCAACATGTAGCTATTATTTAATTCTATGGGAATAGAATCATTGCCCAGGTAGAGAATTGTCAATAGACATGAGAAGAGGTCAAGACTGTACTTTGAGGAACTCCAACATGTATAATTTGAGAAAAAGAGATTGAGACAGCAAATGAACATCCTGGAAAGTTGGAGGTAAATTCAAAGCGCTTGATATGACACAAGAGAATTTCAAGAAGGAGCAAAAGGTCAAACTGTTACATATATTCCCAAGAGTCAAGTATGATGATAATCAAATAATGTCCTTTGAATCTGGCAATCTGGTATAGAAATCATTGGAGACTGTGACCCCAGTGGAGTTATAAAGACTGACGCTAGACAGAACTGTGTTAAAGAACAAATGAAAGAAGTTGTTAAATGTGTTAAAGAATGAATGAGAAGTTGTTAGAGTCAAGATGTACAGTGTTTTTTTTAACTATAGTCACCATGCTGTACATTACATCCCCTTGACTTATTTATTTTATACCTGGAATTTTGAAACTTTTGAACCCAATTTTTAAGAGTTTTCTGAGAAAAAGAGCAGAAAAATTGAGCAGTATCTGGAGGATGATACAGATGGAAAGGAAGACATATAGTTTGTACTAGAGCTGATAGAGTATGCTGATGGGAGTACACCATTAGAAAGGATGAATTTGAAGATTCTGGGAAATGTCTGAACATATCTCCTGAGAAGTTTGCAGGGGGTGGAGTTTAGAGTAAAAGTGCGTGGTCTGGACTTTCATTTGATAGATGGAGGGCTGCTTTCTCTTTGGAAAAACGTGGTACCTGTAGGTTGACTTCTAAATATCATTTAGGACTTCCCTGGCGGTTCAGTGGTTAAGATTCTGTGCTTCCAATGCAGGGGTCACGGGTTCGATCCCTGGTTGGGGAACTAAGACCCCACATGCTGTGTGGTGTGGGGAAATTAAAAAAATAAATAAAAAGTAAAACCCATTAAAAAAATAAATTTTTTTTAGAATAAAATCGCGGAATTCATGTTTGAAGTTTGAGGCCATTCGCCACAAGGTTGGGTAAGGAAAGGGAGTGTTCAAGGTTGAACATCATTTTCAGTGTGAATTAAGCCCTTGGAATTGTTCAGGGTGGTGCCCCTGAGGGTGCAAGAGGCTTTCAGGGAGAGGAAGTATCACCTATTTACCTTAGAGCATGAGAATGTACAAGTTTACAAAGACAATAATATAGTTGGATATCTGTCTGGTATTGTTTGTCTACATGAAATTTATGATAATGAATATAAAGTGAAGTCAATCATCTATGTTTCTTAATTTTTCTCTAGAAATGTTTAAAGGCTAAGATGTAGGCCCAGAGGAGATGGATAAATGGGTACAATCACAGTTGGACTTATGTAATTATGATACAATTAGAAGAAGACAAGGGAACTAAGATTATTTTCAATGTTGTGATTACATTATCATACCATAGAATTCTAAGCTGGCCAAAGAAAAGAGAAGAGGAAGCCACTGGTAGTGAAAAAAAATAATGGAGCTCAAGGTCACAGATAATCTGAAGGATTGTAGTTAGCGAGGAATACTAGAGCAAGTGAACTGCAAGAATAAAATTACTGGGTCAGAGAATAGGATGAACAATTTGAGTTCACAGATGTGATATAATTTCTGATAATCATGGTTCTGTTGGGTATGATGATAATGAGATTAAGTGATTATGGCAGAGAAGGTGGTATAACTCTCTATTATCTATTCTTCCTTCATTCCTTTTGATAATATAACTCACATGATTCTTCAGATTCTTCTAGCAGCCCAGCTAGAAATCTGTTTCTCGTCCTCCCTTTTATCTTATTTTTGTCTTGAGAATAAATTTGTGCAAAGGACTATGAGTAGAATTTATGTGGGCAACTTCAGGGTAATATCTTTTAGAAAGAAAATTGCCCTCTACTTTCTATCTTCCCCCTCTCTGTGCATTAGTATGGGGACAAAGTGCTAGTGAGTATGCTTTGACCACGCTGAGTAGGGCAAGACCTAGGGGAAGAGAGAACAAAACTGAGCAGAACTGAAACCCACATCTGATACTGTGGACTTGAGCCATTGTGTCAACTGTAACTGTTAATGTAAGAAAAAAATAGGCTTACATCTTCTTTCAGCAGCTATGTGTTATGGAGGAATGAGGTAGCTTACTCATTTAGGCTTTGCATTTTACAGCAAAAGTGGCATCTTGAAAGCATCAGCCATACACGGCTTTGCACAGTAAACTCATCTCAAAAAACCCCTACCCACTCCTTCTTTCTGCAAGATCCATTCAATAGCTATTTCCTTGCTTTTGTAGCCCCTTCAATATTACAGGTATGAAGAGGTAATTATGTGTTTGTCTGCTCGCACAGTGATGCAGTGTGACATTTGAGGGCAGGGAATATGCCTGTTTTTCACCTTTGTGACCTCAATGTCTCACAAATGGAAGGAGTGATTTAATATATTTTGAGTGCCAAAAAGAACATGAAGTTGTGCTAATTATTAGAAGAAGCATGAATAAGACACTGTTTCTGTCCTCAGAGACTTTACAGTACAACCACAAAACCATAAGGAGAAGGGCAGCCAGGAAAATAGTGACAAGGACCAGCTCAGAAAAAAAGGGTTTATAATTCTGCAGTATGGAAGAAAGAAGCAGGTATTAATAGTAAGGAATCCTGAGATCCAGATTCACAAAACCCATTGCCTAATGTAATGGGTACTTGGAGTTCCCGTGACATCTCACATGCAACATGTCACTTCTAGTCTAGTATCCCATGTTTTGGAAGGTGTTTTCACCATTCAACTGGCAATCACCTGAATTCCTCCAACTCTCTCAACTGTTGTCACCCAATTGGTTACAGAGTGAATCATACCTTAACATACATTTCATAAATCTGTCCCTTCACTCTCTGTACCCAAAAGCACATGTTTAGTTCAGGTCCCTAATCTTTCTCCTGTGGATTTTTTTCACACCTTTATTTTCCCAGCCTCTGTTCTTTCCCCTCCAAGAACCTCCCCAAATTAATTTCTCACACTATCCCAGGGTATCATATCTAAAATGTAAATAAGACCATGTGGTTCCTTTGCTGCATAACTATTACTAGTACATGGTCAAGGTGGCATAATGTACATAATGTACATAATGTACATAATGACATTTAACACCTGAATTCAGCTTCATCTACCCCAAGTATCCCTGTTCAATTTTTACATTTCAACAATACTGAACACCCTCTAATTACCCATCATTATGTTCGGGGGATTTTCCCTTTTGTTCTGTCTCTACCTGAAACTCTTCACAGTCCACAACTGGCTTACTCATCACTCCCATTCTTGGCTCACCCTAATTCTAACTAAGTATCTCATTTTCTTAGAAGACTTCTATGTGCTTCACAGTATTCTATGCATCTCAGTACTTATGAAAATGTACCTGAAATTATTTGATTACCTGGATGTCTCCTCTTCTGGGTAAGCTCTTCAGAGCATGTGCCAAACCTATTCACTGTTTAAATATACCAAATAAGAATAATCATGAGTGTTCAAATATTTGCCAAATTGCCTCACAATAGTACAAAGGGTCATCAGTGAGAAAGAGAAGAAGAGATCTGATAATAAAAAAAATTTCCTTTCAGGAATCTTGATGAAATTTACCGTTGATAGTGAGGTATTTACTTGTTATATAAAATATTTAATGTTTGCAATGTTTACATTTTAAAAATGGATACCTTAGTCACAACTGTTAAATCTAGCTGGTTATTGGTAATATATGGCATTAGGCACAAGGACACTACAATTCTACCTACAAATTCAAATTCAAATGTTATTTTCTGTAGACTTACTGGTGCCCTCTTTATCCACGAAGAATAGCATTTTACGTTTACTACATGAAGATACCTCTTCAGATTACCTGCAGGATTATGGTAGAATTGAAGAGAAGAGCATAGAGTTATCTATATGTATAGACAACTTTGGAAAAATATGAAATAAGCTGACTTTTTCTTGGTCCCATTTTATCTTTGCATCACCCCTCTCCTCTTCACCACGGTGATCAATGACCTTGTGCTACCTTTAGCTCTCCAGTTATCCTTAGCTCATGAATGTCTCTTAGCATGATATGGAGTCCCGTGATTCTTTCGTCATGTCTTCCCAATTAAAAGTATTTTCCCCAATTTCCCAGGGTTTTGGGAAGTAAGCTGCAGAGTGAGTCTTTGATAAACTACTATCTTGATGCCTTAAAAAGCATAAAGCTTAAAGGTATTACATTTTAAAAGTAGGCCTTTAATTGTAAAACTATCTCGTTAAATAGTGGAAGTTTTATTTTCAGGGTGTGAGGCTAGATGCAGGGAAATTTGGAAGAGTATTCAAATCAAATCACTTAGTTGATACTTTCCTATACTTCTAATACTTATAAAAAGCTTATAGCTTATAATGGATGATTAAATCAATTTTCTGCTTAATTTTTAAAAACCAGAAAAGAAAAACAGGGTCAAAATATTCAACCATAAAATAAAATATGGAGAAAAAAGAGTATTAAGAGGGTAAAATAGGAAAAGCTGTAATTCTTATGTTTAAAAATGATTTCTACTTTCCAGGAATAGAATGAAAGTATTTTAAAGGTCTTCATATGAAAATGTAAGCTTCTGCAATTGTTAATTACAACATTAGGTGTGAATCTGTGCAGGCTAATTAAATCTCAGTGAAAATTTCTTTATAAGGCATTATCTAATTAGACATTAGAATATCCTGTTAGGGATGTTCCTAGACATGTTTTTTTAAGTTCAATATTAGGTCAGAATTTGTTTAGATTGTTTAAATCGTATAATTCTCTAGTACTAGAAGGAAAGAATATTAAACTGATTTGTAACATGAAAACCCCCAAAGAACTTCTGTTACTATCCTAGGAAATTTTGTTGAAAATATTTGTGTCTGGGTGTCCTGGATGGATAAAGTAGCCAATGCAATTACTGAGCACAGGTAAAAGTATTTATCAGAATATTAAATAAAGCAAGACAATCCATACATAAGAGAACGTAAACAGATTTCCCCCCATGCATATCATTGGGGCAGGTGTAGATAAACAAAGACTTGCAGGATATGGGATCAGCTCAGGGCCACACCTTGCATGCCATAAATGATTTACAGCTCACTATTCATGCATCATCCTTAACAATATAAAAGCCTTCTGCACTTGTATGACACCATTAAGCCTTCTCAGAGCCAGTATGACACCATTAAAAACACATTAGTGAAACAAGTTGTTGCCTGTTATGCTGGTAAAATAACAACTTAGAGTGATGACTAAATGTTTCATTTTTCTTTCAGATACCTTGCCACCTAACACACCCTTTTCTGAACTATGTCACAACATAATCAGCACTCCCTAGTAACACCCACACACATGTCTCTTAAAGGGGAGTGTAAGCCCTCATCCTCAACGGCAGAGAATCAACAGTGTTTCTCTTCCTTATCGTGGCAGATGCACGTTTCCTCTTACTAACCTATCTCCTTTGAAACCAACTATAACAATAGATACACACCCTTCTGCCTAATATCTCACGTTCCTGTTGTGTAACATTTTCTTCATTTGAAACATTACAATATGAGACCAAACGTAAAGAACTAATACTCACATGTGTGATCCATTTTTGTGTATATATTTATTAATTCCCAGTGATTAAAATTGAAATGGAATTATCATTTATATCCCACACTGCATATTTAGGACAAGGTAAACCTATATAAATTTTCATGGAGACTGATGATACCACTGGGATTGTCATATAATGATTTGAGACCACTGTTTTACCTCATGGATCTTTAAGTGCCCCCAAGTTAGGAAAAAGACTCCTTAGATAAATGGGGAGTGGTAATAAAGCAGTAGTAAGTCACAAAATAGAACAGTTAGTAATGAATAGTGAAAATTGTGGAACAAAGAGTTTCTCAGAAATAGCCAGAACACTGCTAATGAAGTACCAATGTTTTCATCAGTTAGATTGTCAGAGGAAAATGAAGTTCCATATTGTTGGTGGGAGTGTAATCAGACAGCCTTTTCTGAAAGCACTTTGCTAATGGAAACAAGAGATATAAAAATATTTGTATTCTTTACCAAATGAATCCAAAAGTGTTATAACTATCCTAAGCAAACACGGAAGAAAATATACTGAGGTAATTTTCATTGCAATATTAATTCTTATACAAAGAAAATGGAAATTGGCTTTAAAGTCCAAGATTGTTGGTGGTTTAATAAATTTTGGGAGATCTGATACATGACAGAATATTATATTGCCACTAAATATTATGGGTATGCTTTCTATTCTTATAATTTGAAAATGTTTATTTATGTGTTAAGTGAGAGTAATAGCTTTCCAAAAATTCACATGCCAAATTATGAGCTACATACACATACTAAGGACAAGCCAGAGGAAAGTAAACTAATACAGAATTAAAGGATAATATAGTGATAGATTTCAATTTATTTTCCTTCTCTATTTTCCCAAAGTTATGACAAGTGGTTATGGTACCCATATAATAATAAAAAATAATTAAATACCAGAAAATAGAAGTATAGTAAGTAGACTCCACATTTAAGGAAGAGTTCACTAATGCAGTGTTGAATAACAGTGTCAAATTGAATTTACCCAATAATAAATGAATAATGACTGATGGGTTAAAACGTCTCCATGCTGACTTGACAGCATTTAATCATCAGTTATTTGGTTTAACACATTCTACTTTCTTTCGTCACATACTGTAAATAGCTTATTTAAAAATGCGTTCATTTTCTTTGGATTGAATTGAGAGACTACAATTAAGTAAACTTAGCCACTGACTCTTAAATGATATGCTTTTATTTTTTTCGTCACTGTACTCTATCTTTCAATTTCCCTCTTCCCCACCCTTTCCTTCTCTGCAGCCCTGACCATGCTTTTGAAAGTCTGTAAACTTCAAACTACAGAGGCCAAAGAAATTGGTAGTAGACTTCTGGTAAGAATGCCACCAAATATCGCCAATAAAATAATACTTAAAATTTTATTGTAAAGTGTATTTCTATTTTTGTTGTTTTAAAACGGTTTCTTTGTCTTGGAGGTTAGCCAGAAATTGTGGCTTCCTTACAAGTGTTGGAATAATAGAAACCAAAGACATCCTCTATTAAAATATGTATTCTAAACCATAATTATAATGCATTAAATTCTCTATTATATTTTTATTCATAGGACCTGACATCATACAAACATGCATGAGGAACTGTTTCCATCAAAACTGTTTGTTTGTTTAATATCTGCTGACAAATATAATAAAGGACTATCTCTGTTGTTAATGCCTATATCTTATGTCAATCAGATTCATATTTTTTTGTTCATACTTTAAAGTAAGGAATAGGGAACGCTAGGAAGAGGGAAAATAGCAGCTAAAATCAGATAATATCAATTGTTGGTTTTTTATTCGCTAATTTCAAGATATGTAAGAGTACTTACTCCAGAAAGTTCATGACTTTGCTCTTATATGCCCTGTAGCAGACTGTTCAGTTAATAAGGACCCAGGATAGACATCAGAGGTTTACTCCTAATTTCAGGGAAAACAGTTCATATCATGACCTATTTCCCTAAACCCAGCCACTTTGGGTCATAGGCCAAAATATCAAAGGGTGAGTTTTAATTTCTACACATCTCTGAAAAATATTTTAATCGAGACTGGCTTGCAGTGGGTCATTACCTTCATAGATTTAAAGAATGTAGGAGTTGGAGATTATCTAGTCCCAATCTCTCAGTTCACAGACAAGGAAATTAAAACTCAGAAGGAGTGATGCTTGCTGTTTTGTTTTGTTTTTTAAAAAATAAATTTATTTATTTTTATTCATGGCTGCATTGGGTCTTCGTTGCTGCGTGAGGGCTTTCTCTAGTTGCAGCAAGCGGGAGCTACTCTTTGTTGCGGTGTGCGGGCTTCTCATTGCGGTGGCTTCTCTTGTCGCGGAGCGTGGGCTCTAGGCACGCGGGCTTCAGTAGTTGTGGCACGCGGGCTCAGTAGCTGTGGCTCGTGGGCTCTAGAGTGCAGGCTCAATAGTTGTAGCGCACGGGTTTAGTTGCTCCGTGGCATGTGGGATCTTCCTGGACCAGGGCTCAAACCCTTGTCCCCTGCTTTGGCAGGCGGATTCTTAACCACGGCGCCACCAGGGAAGCCCAAAGCTTGCTGTTTTTTTATTAAAAGCTATACATTTGTATTTGAAAGTGGACAATTTTTTATTATACCAATGAGTGCGTCAATATTGTTCTTTGAATAATTTTCCCCCCCAAATATATATATCTAAAGAAATGGTAAAATCAGCTTGAGAGATTAAAGTTTTCCACATAAAAAAAAATTTAAATGTAGCACTAGGATCAATTATCTACTTTCTGTGTTCTCTAGGTAAATGACTTATGCATTTATGGCTGCCCGCAGTATTTTTTTTTTTTTTGTCTATTCATTATCTATGCCCAAACTCTTTCATCGTAGTTAGATTTAGTCTTGGGACTATGAACCAAAGCACCCCTGTATTTCCTGGCCAAGAGTTTGTCATTTGTCAAAAGCTAAGTCAATTAGACTCTGGTATTTGATTCTTGAGCAGAATGGCTCAAGGAAAGAAAATACTTGGGGAGGATTTATTCAGAGGGTGGTGGCCTGATGACATTGCCTTTTAAATCACAGGATTTTCCCTGGCTTTGATGTTTAGGAAGCTTGTTGTTCAGCCTGTTTACAACCTGGTAAATTCTTGTGTTGCTTAAGTTAGCAGGAATTAATTTCTGTTACTTGCAACCGAAGAATTTTTTTATGTCATTTTCATTCACTCTTCTCAGTTTCTCAGGACTATTTGAAATATGGGACAGGCATGGCTATCAAAACTCTCTTGCTCTTACCTGAGATAATCAGAAAAGAAGTATAAATAAAGGAAAATATATAGCAACCATAATGTAAGTGCTACAGACTGAACCTTTGTGTCCCCTTTCTCCCCTGAATTCATATGTTAAAGTCTAACTCCCCAAATGATGGTATTTGGAGGTGGAGGTTTTGGACATTGATTAGGTCGGGAGGGTAGAATCCTCATAGTTGGGATTAGTGCCCTAATAAAGGAGGGTCCAGAGAGAGTCCTCAGTTCTTCTGCCATGTGAGGACATAGCTAAAAGATGACCAGCTATGAACCAGGAAGGTGTCCTCACCAGATGTTGAACTGCTGGTGTCTTGATCTTGGACTTCCCAGCCTCCAGACCTGTTAGAAATAAATGTTTGTTGTTTACTAGCAGCCCAGTGTATGGTATTTTGTTATAGTCACCCAAATGGGTCAAAACAGTAAGTATTAAGTGGTATATGATAAGTAAAATTTCACAGACACCCCAAATTCCACATTTTCTAATGTCCTTTGTCTAACTCATGGTGACTGAAGAGGTGTAAAGATTTTGCTCACTGACTCTGTTGCCTACTATTTACTATCATCTTCTTTACGTCTTAGCTGTGAATATTCTTCTGTTGGACAAAACAGGAATCCTTTGCTTCATACATAGTGTGTGAATTATTTGAAACTACTTTTCACAAAGGAAAATTTCCTTAATTATCTTGGTAAAATACCATCATTTTTTCCTCCTCAAGCACCAATTTCTTTCCCTGCCCAAGGCCTTTTATTCAGTAATGCCACTGCTTACTTCCTGTGTGGTGTCACATTCCAATTCACCAGCATGTCTTTCTTCTCCATGGTACTGTCAACATCACACTTCATCCCCAGCTATTGACAGTTAACTGCTAAGCTGTAATCATTGTAATGCTGAGTTCTTTATATTTCCACTTGAGTCAATGCAAATTTTCACTCAATAATAGCAGTACATTTATGCTAATACATTTTAATGCATAGGTTATTTCCATTTGCAAAAGTGCTTTGTCCAGGACTTCCCTGGTGGTCCTGTGGGTAAGACTCTCCGCTCCCAATGCAGGGGGCCCGGGTTCAATCCCTGGTTGGGAAACTAGATCCCGCATGCTGCAACATACATGCCACAACTAAGAGTCTGCATGCTGCAACTGAGACCTGGCACAGCCAAAATAAATAAATATATATATATATATTTTTAAAAAGTGCTTTCTCCAATTTGAGGCTTAAATATGAACTTCAGGTGTGAATTTACTAACAACCACTTATGGTGTTTACTTTGAGTTAACTTAGAAAATATGAACAATTCAGAAGATAGAATAATTTAAAATTATTATAAAGTATTGGTTCAAATATTCTCAAGTATCTGAATCTTTATCCCCTCCAAAAAACAAAAAAATCAGGCTTCCCTGGTGGTGCAGTGGTTGAGAGTCTTCCTGCTGGTGCAGGGGACACGGGTTCGTGCCCCGGTCCGGGAAGATCCCACGTGCCGTGGAGCAGCTGGGCCCGTGAGCCATGGCTCCTGAGCCTGCGCGTCTGGAGCCTGTGCTCCTCAACGGGAGAGGCCACAACAGTGAGAGGCCCGCGTACCACAAAAAAAAAAACCCCAAAACCCAAAAAACACAAAAAACTCTTGGTCCACTTAGAGAGTTTTTAATATAGGGACACAATAAAGGAATTCCTGATAATAAAAATAGTTATAAAAATATTTAACTTTATTTTTTTTATGGTTTACTGTACTTCAGGTTCTTTGAAAACCATTTTACATATGTGTGTGTTTATCTTCATGCCCTTAAAAAAAGAGGGATTGAACAAATTAATCTCTATAAATTCCTACCAAGGTAATTGCAATGTCAGGATTTACATGAATGTATTTAGTTAATCCTAAAGATTCTTTTTTTTGAGACAATGTGAGGAAAGAAAAAGAGGTAGTTAGCCATAGGAAAGAAAAAGAAATCCTGAGGGGACAGAAATTAGCAATGTCTAAAGGTTATAGGATGTCCAGGTCAAGGATATAACTCTAGAGAGGAGTATCAAGACACTTTTTACTTTAGTTTGACTTTCCGTGTAGCGTGATGAAAAAATACAATGGTTAGATAAGGCAAGCATTCTGGACTGCTAGCTAGGACTCCTTCTGTTACAAATGACTGAAATGTCATTGAAATTGGCTAAGGGAAAAAAGGAATTGATGGATTCTCGGAACCAAAAAAATCGAGGCAGGTAGAATCGCTGTAAATCAGTATTTACAGTGAATGCATCACTCAGAAGTCATCAGGACTCATCCCTCTACCCCCAGGCTCTGCTTTTATCTATACTGGCCTCTTGTCAGGCAACTTTCCCCTTGTGGTGGCAGCAATTGTCACTTCAGCTTAATTTAGACTCTGCTGATCAGGGTGTGGATTTGAACCCAAACAGTCTGAAACTACAAATTAACCTTTTAGGGAATTCCCTGGCAGTCCAGTGGTTAGGACAAAGAGCTTTCAATGCCGGGTCCAGGTTCAATCCCTGGTCGGGGAAATAAGATCACGCAAGACGCATGGCATGGCCAAAAAAATCATTTTAATTAAAAAAAATTTTTTTAATTTTAATTAAAAAGTAAAAAGTATCCTTTTAATATAATTCTCATAGGCCTTGGAATGGACACTGTAATGTAGATCAATTTTAAGTAGTTGAAAAGAGCTGAAAACTTCCCAAAACAAGAGTATAGCACTATACCCAAATCAGGAATGTGGTTGCCAAGGTTAGAGTTCAGAAGGTTGATTACACAGGTGGATCCAAAGGTCTGTTTAAGGGAGTAACCTAAGTTATGCTGCGTGAGATAAGACTGAAGCCAAAATAGGGAGGATACTGGATGCCAGTCAAAAAATTTTAGTTAGGTGTTAATGTGAAGCTCTTAAAGTTGTTTGTTCAAGCAAAGGAAAAGTAGGTATTTTGAAATTATTGAACCTATTTTTGTGTGAGACAGGATTCTAGAGTGTCTGGGGAATACTCATGAGGCTTTGGTGTATACTAGCCCAAAGAAGGTGAGAGTGGAGGCCAGGGGGTCAGTGAGGGAGTCTACGAATGAAGTCTGAAATATGGTCCCAGTAATGGAATTAGAACTATTTCGAGAGGAAAAATATATCACTTTTCTACCAAGTAACTATGGGAGAAGATAGGAAGCCAGGAATTATAGATGACTCAGGAGTTACATCTTAGAAATAAGTGAAGGGTAGTATGATTACAAAAATCAGAAACCCAGAAGGAAGATAATATGGTATTAAAAAGGAAATGTCTTGAACCTTTTCAGTTGGCCTTCAGGACAAAAGTCAAGACTAGAAATACAGAATGGTTATTCTTTTGACAGAGTGCCTGGCTTCTGTGAGTCATGTATAAATGTTATTTGAATGATTGTACAAAGAATAAATCAAATCAAGTATGTAACTTTTTCAAGGGGAGAACAATTTTCTCCCCATAAACTCTAAAGGTATGAAATGTAGTGTATCGTTAATTGCTAATCAGAAATGATTCAGTGTACATGACCTGCTCATGTCTGTCTAATTTCTAACTTCAGGCTACCAGGTAGCATAGGTCTAAATAATTGAAAATGAGGGTCTTGCCTGGCAGTCCACTGGTTAAAACTTTGCCTTCCAATGCAGGGGGTGCGGGTTCGATCCCTCATCAGGGAACTAAGATCCCCACATTCCTCACAGCCAGAACACCAAAACATAATACAGAAGCAATATTGTAACAAATTCAAATAAAGACTTTAAAAATGGTGCACATCAAAAAAAAAAAAAAACTTAAGAAAACGTAAATAAATAATTGAAAATAAGAAATTAATACTACCTAAAAATATAAGAATACTTTGTATTAATAACTGTGTCTTAATTATATCAATGTCATAGCTATATTCTGTTTATTTTGCATTGAAATGCCATTTGCCTCTTCAGATAGTATGAAAGGAAAGAATTCTGTTTACACTTAACGCCTTTTGTAGTTGGAGTCAGTCTTAAAAGGCCAAAAGTTATAATAGTGAAAAGGGATAGGATGGCTCAGAATGTCAGTGTCATTGTACCAGAAGTAGGGGAGTGTCATTAAAACAAGAACTCTTGTTGGCAACCCTCAACTGAGGCTCAACCTATGCTCCTTTGTTTTTCCATTGTTCTACTGGTGGCCGGAGACCTTACCTCATTAATCAAATGCGTTACACAAGTCTGGAAACAGCCTTCATAGATCTCTCCAGGCACCTTTCACATTTGTCCTCAAAGCAAAAAAAAAAAAAATAATTATGCTTTGCTCCTCTCCAAACAGGTACCCATTAACCTTTGCTGGAAAACAGCAATTTGCAATCAGATGCATACAGAGATCTTAGAGAAGCATCTTTAAACAAGATTTCCTGCATCCTTGGTAAAAACATCATCTACTGGCTATTCTATACTCTAAACAGGTGTTTTCAGTAGTCATTTTAAAAAGGTTAGGGACAGAGGAAATGAAATGAAGTTGCATTTTTTTTTTTGACTCAAAATAATAAATGTTTATTTCTCTCTCATAACATTTGAAGACAATTCTAGGGTAGGATCATGAGTAATGCACACGGGTACCCGTCATTAAAACTTCCTAATTAAATTCTATTTATCCTTCAGATCTTAGCTCAGGTTATACTATTTCATGAAAGTCCTTTCTGAACTCAAGTTCCTGTATTATAGGTGTGTCTCTCCATATACTTTTCCTTCATAGACCTTGTGATGACTGTAAATTTATTTGTTTTTGTTGTTGTTGTTGTTTTGTTTTTTTAATAGATCTTTATTGGAGTATAATTGCTTCACAATACTCTGTTAGTTTCTGTTGCACAACAAAGTGAATCAGCCATATGCATAGACATGTCCCCATATCCCCTCCCTCTTAAGCCTCCCTCCCATGCTCCCTACCCCACCCCTCTAGGTCATCACAAAGCACTGAGCCCATCTCCCTGTGCTATGCTGCTGCTTCCCACCAGCCAACTATTTTACATTCGGTAGTGTATATATGTCGATGCTACTCTCACTTCGCCCCAGCTTCGCCCTCCCACCCCATGTCCTCAAGTCCATTTTCTATGTTTACCTATTTATGCCTGCCCTGCAACTAGGTTCATCAGTACCATTTTTTTAAAAATTTTAGATTCCATATATATACGTTAGCATCCATAGATGAATGGATAAAGATGTGGCACATTTATACAATGGAATATTACTCAGCCATAAAAAGAAATGAAATTGAGTTATTTGTAAAGAGAAGTTGCATTTTATAAAAATGAAACAGTTGCAATGTTGTGAAATTATCCAATTGTATCTGAAAGGGTACCTCCTGCTATATCTCACTGACACCTTAACCAAGCCATTTAAAATCATGTCATCTCTCTGTGAGCGAATTTCTTCACTTGAAAACTCAGAGGTTTATATTCAGTGATCACAGATATTTCTTCCTATTTTAAGGGCCAAAGATTATTTTAGATTATTGTTTTTTGTCAATTTTTAAAATTTGGGATGCATTTTTGAGTCCCAGTTCAAGGTGCAAATTCTTAAATAAAGGATATAAAATGGAAAAAATAAAACTAGCAAATTCTAGAGTTACAAAAGGGAACTATTTTGTTAAATAGCTATGTGAAGAAAAAGATGATTTCAGTAGACCTTACTAAACATTTCACAAATACGGTAATATTTACCTGCAACAGAGAAACCACAAACAAAATCAGGGAAATTATCTGAAGTTCTCTTGCACTAGTGATGATAAAAGTGACCCATTAGCAAGCACAAAATTAGTCTTTTGTAGGAAAAAAGGAGAGATGTTTGTCAGACCTAGTTGCACGTGTGATATTTGATGGGTTTTTTACTAAGCTAAACCGCAGGCAGAAAAAAGAAAGTATGAGAGAAATGAATTCACTACCTACTCTATCCACCTAGTGTTTCCATTTATGTAGACAAATCTACTGTGAAACGTAGAACAGAATGTATTTCCAAGTTTAATGTAGAATTTTAGATAGAAATACAAAATTTGATAGCAATGAAAATTTAATGTAAACATTTTCAGAAGAGTCTGATTTGCTATGATAGGGTACCACTCAGTGAGGTTTACCTTATTAAAATTCTGCATTTGCCATTTGAATTCTGACATGTTCCTAAAAATATCATGATTCTATTATGACTACAATTCTCATCACTTCTGCGTATTTTAACCTTGTATTTCACTGTTTCTAATGACATGGGTGGTTATGTAAACCAGAAACATATGAGAGCTGTGAGCTCCAAAAGAAACTACAAACCTTAACACAGAGTTAATGTACTTCTATTGGGACTAAGTTGTAAGCAAATTCTAGCTTGGTGGTCTGCGAAAGAAGGGTTTTGGAGCCATGCATTTCTTTTGTAGAGCTCATATAGAACGTCAGCCAAAATTACCAAACTGAAATCTTAAAATCTCTAAGCAGAATTTAGAGTTCCAGAAGGCTAATTTGGAAATTAGGGTCTAATGGGACTGATTATATAGTGAGGTCTTTTTTTCCCTAGTTACTAAGGCTCAGAGAAAAGGTACTCACCAGTGTATCTAAGTGCAGAGACCAATCAAGCTACAATAAAATATTCTTTCTTGGACGGTAGGTACATTATAGCTTATACATTGCAGAATAAAATAT
>NW_006793589.1:797957-808270 GCF_000442215.2 Lipotes vexillifer | reverse complement strand
GGGAAAGACCTTTATCCAATAAATATACAGAGATTGTAGGCTTACTAGAAGAAGTTTCTTCAGTGGGTCACCCTAATAACAATGACATATTAATGAACATTGTACACTTTTTAACATTGTGGAACTACTCATAAGATGGAACTCAGTTAAAAAGCAGTTTTAGTTCAGTTATGGTTCAATTTTAAAAAGTAAATTAATGCTAGAATAGCATCCACATACTATGGTAAAACTGTACAGGAAAAATTGTCCAAATTATAGAGCAGGAACTCAAAAGTAACAGTATGACCACCCATATAATTTTACCATGACTCTCAACAGCACTGATATCTGAATTTTTTTATTCCAGTCAATTTTTTTTAACTTGGCTGAACAATGGATAGAAATATGCCACTATTTTCTAGATGGTTATACTACTATTAATGTTACCATAACTTCAACGATAAAATGCCTATCATAACTATGATATTTATAGACAAAGGCAAGTACAATGAAGTGAAGCATGACTACTTCGTCATGCCAGTGGATTTTTTTAATCTTCATGCATTATTATTCATTCAATAAATATTCATTGAATACCTCCTATGTGTCAGCCACTGTACCAGGCTCTGAGGATATGCTGGTGAACAAAATAGAATGGCCTTTATTTGCCCATTTTGAATTTACAATTTATTGATAACTGGTTCTTTCAGAAAAGCACCAACATTTATAAGAAGATCCTAATCTCTCTACACATGTAGAAGGAGTGGTCTGACATAAAGGCACTAGTCATAAGAGCACAGTTCGTTGTAAGGCAGCAGCATATCCTATAAAGTGTCTGATCATATTCTCCCAAATAGTAACAGTATTAGGTGGTTCTCCTATCTATGAACACTGACACTACATAATTTTTAAGTTCCAGTCCTGTAGCAAGTTGGAAAGTAATACAACAATGGCTCTGGGTGAACGAATATTGCAGACAGGCACTGTCTCAGTGATGTACAGCCATTGTCAATCTAAATTTGCTTTTCTTTTTCTCAGTGAAAATGAGAATGAACAGGAGGAGAGGGATAGACAGTGAAAAAAAACAGAATATAAGAAAGCTTATCCCAGCTCTACAACAAAAGTGAAATACTTGGTTCTAAATTCATTTTAAATACATTATATGCTTATCATTGCATTATATATACACACATGTGTGTATGCTATGTATATATATATACGTTTGTATGTATTTTTTTCAACTTGTGAAATTGATATCAATTTTATTTTCAAAACACTGAAAAAATTACATTACTCTTTCTTTTCCATGTAAAGACTACAAACTGATGGTTATTTATTTTTATTTATTTTTTGAATATTTTTTGAACTTTATTTTTCATACAGCAGCTTCTTATCAGTTATATATTTTATACATATTAGTGTATATATGTCAATCCCAATCTCCCAATTCATCCCACTAACATCCACCCCCACCCCCACCCCGCTTTCCCCCCTTGGTATCCATACGTTTGTTCTCTACATCTGTGTCTCTATTTCTGCCTTGCAAACCGGTTTTTCTGTACCATTTTTCTAGATTCCACATATATGCATTAAAATATGATATTTGTTTTTCTCTTTCTGACTTACTTCACTCTGTATGACAGTCTCTAAGTCCATCCACGTCTCTACAAATGACCCAATTTCGTTCCTTTTCACGGCTGAGTAACATTCCATTGCATAGATGAACCACATCTTTTCTATACATTCATCCGTCGATGGAAAACTGATGGTTTATTGACATGACTTTATCAGGTCTACTTTATTTCTAGATTTCTATAGATGTATAAAGAAGACATAAGTAGAAAAAGTCCTGAACCAAATAAAACAGTAAGTAGGAAACCTTTCCTGCAGGAAGTCACAACTATGGTTTGTTTCCCTGAAACCCTTACTACTCAGAGTATATTTTCTTTAAATCAAAATTTTTGGTTTACTGATAACAATGTCTTTTTATATCTAGTTTTTTCCTTGCTATGTCAATTCTAATGCTTTGTTATGGTCATGGGCCATTCAAGCACGTGCTGGGTTGTGAAATATACTGAATAACATGTTTTTTGGGGTTTTTTTTGTTTTAATGTTGAAGACTCTTGTGTTGTTATAAAGAAAACTGATCCCTTTCAAAGGTCAATTCTGTACCCCATCTCCTGTCACTGCCATACTCTAAAGAACTGAATAGAAATAGTTTTAAAAGCACTGGTAGTTTTTTCTTTCTTTTTTTTTTTTTTATTTTAGTAGAAATTTGGTCTTTGGTGGGTAGAACAAATACTCACTGAAAGTCAAATATTTTTATAATGGAGGAATGAAAAAGTGATTGTTTTACTGGGTGTTTTATTTGATTGCCAGAAAGAACCCTTGATATTTATTTTATTCTAGAAGCCAAATTCACTGAAGTTGAGGTTCTTATTTAAAAGCTCACTGCTATTACTAAGACCAAAACATAAATAATGAGGAGAAAATATAGCCTATCAGAAATTTCATGTTCTGTTCTTGCAATATACTCTTTTGTCACTATTTCTGTATGTAGGAAATGAAATAAATACTTAATGGTAAAAAATTTTATAGTCTAAATGATAGGGACCGAAATGCAGAGGAACTTATTGTAGAGCCCAGATTTCTAAATGCATTATTTCTCTTGGTCATTTATGCTGTGCTGATCTATCTAAGGTTAAAGAATAATCTGGCTCTCCAAAGAAACACATTATCTAATACAAGTGATAGGAAATGAACATTGGCAAAATCTACTCTTCCTCCAACTCTCCCAAGAAACCACCATAAAGTCTTGCTCTTCTGTCTTATAAATTCAGAAAGATTCATGTTGAAAAAACCCCAAAACTTTATAAAGAAGACTTGTCACATGTTTCATGTGGAAAACCCTGTAATATGTCCTGGGGAAAGGCTGGAGCTGAAGTTTAGTGTCTGGATGGGATATTTATACAGGACTGAAATTCTAAGTCTGAATTTCTAAGAAAACATTCTAGATAAGTTGACTCCTTCCTTAAAAAACTTTTTTAACAATATTCTCTTTTGCCTCTGGTCAAGGGTATCAAAGAGAATGGAAAATTTGACCTTCTCTCTTGTTCCTTGCTCTGAATTCTAATGGTAAAATGAAAGAGGAATACATATCTTTTAGTAGGGTGGAGGAAATATACCATTTTGTTAATGGTATCCAAAGGACCTGATTCACTGCAAACATACAAAAATTACCTTATTTCAGAGTAGGAAAAAAGAAAAGCTAAGTCTGGCATACTATAAGGGTAAACAACTTGAATAGGACATGGTACCAAAAGCAATGGTTTAAATTGGTGTGATTGAATTCACTTATAAAGACATTGGTGTTTAAAGCTTATTTGTGAACTTAAAATATACTGATTGATTTATAAACCCAATTTTGACACTGATATATATATTAGTGTTATTAGAATATATTGTCTATTCTGTGTATAATATATATGATACTGTGCATAATATATATTTATAATATGTATTATGTGTATTAGTGTTATTAGAATATATAATGGTGTTATATATATATATATATGTTTTCCTTAAAATTAAACACTAGTAATAACTTACAATGTCTAAAAAAAGGCAAAAAAGATAACTAAATGATCCTTTTTAATGAACATAGGGAAAAATCTCATGATTTTCTTTAAAATTAATTAATTAATTTGTTTATTTTTGGCCGTGTTGGGTCTTTGTTGCTGCGTGTAGGCTTTCTCCAGTTGCGGCGAGCGGGGACTACTCTTTGTTGTGGTGCGCAGGCTTCTCATTGCGGTGGCTTCTCTTGCTGCAGAACACAGGCTCTAGGCGCACAGTCTTCAGTAGTTGCAGCACGCGGGCTCAGTAGTTGTGGCTCATGGGCTGTAGAGTGCAGACTCAGTAGTTGTGGCGCACAGACTTAGTTGCTCCGCGACATGTGGGGTCTTCCCGGACAAGGGCTTGAACCCATGTCCTGCGCATTGGCAGGCGGACTCCCAACCACTGCACCACCAGGGAAGCCCCAGGATTTTTTGGCCATTCTTTGCAGGAAAGATGAACATACTTTAAAATAATATCTTTAATTTCTGTATATTATAATATTGCACAAGGAAGCCTAATACCACACTTTAAAATTTTAATTCAATATCTGATATATTAATTATAGCTAAACATGCATTAGCTATTGTATAATTACAGAAAAGTTCCCGATGAATTATGACAGTAGGCCTAATCCAATATTGCGTGAAAGAGAAAGCTAAAGGCTTAGTATCTGTTTTAAATTTTATTATAGTCCCAATCTGCCTTTTTCAGGAAGATTCTATCACGTAAAATCATTGAGAAAATTGCACTACTCATCCAAAAGGAATTAAGATAAATTTCTTCAAGTACAACTTTTAAAAATAAGAAAATTTAATGTAAACTTTTTTTGACATGTAAATTCAGTAAAAAATAACTTTTGTGTACTAATAAAAATTTTATATGTGGATGACAAACTTCTAGTTCTTGGTAACTGCCTTTATAAGATTTGTGAAAGCAGTTATTCATAGATGAAAATCTTAATATATAAGCGATATGGGAAATACTTTTTTTTTTTTTTTGCGGTACGCGGGCCTCTCACTGTTGTGGCCTCTGCCGTTGCGGAGCACAGGCCCCAGACGCGCAGGCTCAGCGGCCGTGGCTCACGGGCCTAGCCGCTCCGCAGCATGTGGGATCCTCCCGGACCGGGGCACGAACCCCTGTCCCCTACATCAGCAGGTGGACTCTCAACCACTGCACTACCAGGGAAGACCCTGGGAAATACTGTTTTTATCATGGAAATCCTTTCCTATCTCCACAGTCCTCCCATTAAAAAAAAAGACAAATAATTCCATCAGATATAAAAACTGTTGTTGCTGATAAATTTCAGGCAGAAGGAGAGCCTAATCTGTTTTAATTGGATACTGTTAGTTGTTTTATGGCTCTTATCTTCAGGTCCCTCTATCTGAGCATATAATACATGAGGTAACTAGTCAATTAGTCTTTCCTCTCTAGAGACCTGGCTTTGGCCATGCACACAATAAAAGGACTTTATTAACTTAATTCTTTCTGCAATTTGTGTACATGACCCAAATCACCTCAGAGTAAATTATGATTAGTTGTCTGAACCCATAAAGAGCTAGGACTAGAATCCGACTTAAGGCCCACAGGGGGATGCTAGAACTGTGGGGGAATTGTGTGCAGCACCTGCCCACACTGTGCCCTGTTTAATCAACTGCATCTCCATGGGGTATTGGAAAGAAGACTGGAAGATCACCAAGAGCTGTTTACACAACTGGAACCATTCCATCTCAACTCAAGTGAAGCAAACAACAATGAAAGGGTCCTCTATTCCAATCATCCAGCAAAAACAATATGAAGTGGACATCTTGGGAAGTAAATCACCAGGAACATTAAGACATCAGGGGCAGAAGAAAAAAAAATTAAGTAGTTTGATTAAATAGATTTTACTAAGTTTATCTGTAGTGTTTGCAAGCAAAGCAAGGCAAGTAAGGGATGTTAATGTGCTATGAACAAGAAAAGGAGAAAAAAGTCATCCATGAGTTTTAACAAAGTAAAATCTTTTCCTTTTCCCATTACATGCTTCACTGAGCAGATTCTTCTTTAATTATTCTCAAAGCTTTTTTCAGCCCTGTGTATCTAAAATTTTCAAGCACATAAGCTCCTTAACCTATTTCCTACAAAAACTTCACATAAAACCTGGCATAAATATCTTTTCTAATAAAATTTTAGTTAAAATGAAGATATTGGATTTTTTTTCCAACTCTACTCATAACTTTAAAATGCATGATATTTTTCTCCTTTGCATCTTTATAATTCTTATTATAAGCACACATTTTGTTATTAATGTTATTTTTTATGCTGTGCTGAGAATAAGTGAAAGATTTTACGCTCAAGGTAATCTACTTGGCAGACTTGAAACCCACAAACAGAAATTAAAGGCAAATAAATTCTGTATTTAATATCAAACTTTATATCCTTCACTCAAAAGTGGAAGTAGGGCTTCCCTGGTGGCTCAGTGGTTGAGAGTCCGCCTGCCGATGCAGAGGACACGGGTTCGTGCCCCGGTCCGGGAAGATCCCACATGCCGCGGAGCGGCTGGGCCCATGAGCCATGGCCGCTGAGCCTGCGCATCTGGAGCCTGTGCTCCGCAACGGGAGAGGCCATAACAGTGAGAGGCCAGTGTACCACAAAAAAAAAAAAAAAAAAAAAAGTGGAAGTAGTTGCAGTTCACTTTCTCTGTGCCAGGTGCTGAGCCAAGTTGTTCTATATGCATTATCTCATTTAAATCTCATATCATCATGAGATAAAAATGCAAATATTAATATTGATAATGTACTATTCATAGTTCTGATTTGGTAGGTGAAGAGTAAGGGCTTAGAAATTAAGTAATACCAACAAATTTGCCTGAGGTTCTACTACCACTGAGTACTGGACTGGAGATTTGAAAATGGTGTTTTGAAATTCCAAATTCAGTCTCTAACCATGACTCCATATTGCCAATTCTACAAAATTTTGGATATGCTTTCTAATTTCGAGAATAAATGTGATTAAACTGTAAAAGGAAAAATTCTAGGGGAAAAAATCATCATAGAAGAAGGCACTGTGGAAGTTAAGGAAATATAAGGCCAATGTATTTTTGTTTATATTTATTTACATGATAAATGTAAAATGATAGTATAAAACCTTCTCATGATGTAAAGGTGACTCTTTTCCACTTGAGAACTTTTCTAGAATTCTTATTTAAAAAGATGTAAATCAATATTTATATGAGCACATCAGCTATTATTATATTTTCAGATCGTATTGGAAAGGTAATATAACTTAGTGGTGAAGATTTTAGGTTCTGGAGTCAGACTGTCTGGGTTCAAAATCCATCTCCCGTACCTATTAGTTTTGTCATCTTTGAGTAATTAAGTAACCCCTTTAGGCCTCAATTTCTTCATTAGTTAAGTGAGGGAAATAATTGCAACCTACTTCTTGGGTTGTGATGAGAATTAAATGAGTCAATTCACATAAAGCACATAGAACATTTCTGGCATATATTAAACACTAAATGAATGTTAACCATTTACTTATTTAGCTTTCGGAAAAGTCTTTTCTTTTCTTTCTATTTTTTTCTTTTTGTTTCTTTTCCTTTTTCTCTAGTTCATGTACCACACAGTGTGGGTAGAGCAATGAGTGGTCTGAATGAATGCAACCTGATTAATATGGGGTTCTTGATCTTCTTGGGATACCTGCATATTGTTGTGTCCCTTAAGTGTTTGGAGAGTTCCTTGCTGCTTTGAATACTCTGATTTCAATATTAATGATGCAATAATAACTGTTGATTAGAATGAAACTCAGATATGATAATGATGTAAGCTCATGACCTAGATAGAAGAATAAACTAATTCTGACAGTAAAAAATAGCTGAAATGAGCAAGCTTGGGGTACCAATTTGTGAGGTTTGAGATAAAATTTGTTCACGACTATCAGTGCCATATTCTTTTTTTTTTTCCACACTAATATTTATGTGACATGAATTGAGTTCTTAAAATATTATAGTGATACTTTTTAGGTGTATTGAAAGAGGGCAGTTGAATAAATACTAAGCAGCTTAGCCAAGGATGAAGAAATCACAGTTGGAAACAGTAAAACATTGAAACACTGGTATGATTAGCAGGAAAACACGGTAACAAAATGCTCACGTCAGCATTCAATAATCAGTGACTCAGAAAAAACACATGATGTTGACAGTCAGATTAACATATTTCCACAGGCAGATCCAGTAAAGAGAAAAGACTGAAACTATGCAAAGACAGACTATAAATTGCTGCATATGGCATCAAGTTATTTAATTCTCTGTGCTTATTAGATTGCTCCAGATTTATCTTTCCTTATTAGGAGAAGCTGTAAATGATACATTTCTGAAATATACATCAGGTATTTGAAAATGTGCAAAGGTAATCTGTGATACCCTTTCACCAGGAGAAAAAGCATGTATTTTAAACAGAGGGAAACAAAGATTTTCAGTTGTCTATGAATGTTTTACCCAAGCATTGACCTTTTTTCTCCCATATTTCTCTATATACACACAGAAATAACAGCGTCAAGATTCTTTTTTAGTGACAGACTTATACCCTATGATTGTTTTAATAACTTACTCTGCAAAGCATGCTTTTCACTATCATGTGATTCCTCAAGCAGCCTCCTATGAAACAATACAAGGAGGGATATTAGGAAATCTTAGCATAACATAGATTGCTGCCAAATTGTCAGCTGTTGTTGGATGAAATGTGAGACCAAGATACATTTTTACCCTCCTGGGCTAACTATTTTAGATGACACATCTGTATACAGTTGGCCAGTTAAGATTAGTATAGGTCTTCACTGTGGACACAAATAATATAACTTTCTAAACTAAGGGTTCAGTGATGACTTCCCTCTGGAATGTAATGTGAGGATTATAACCAAGACAGTTACCCCTGTTGATCAGTCACAAGGGCCTAAGCTAGTCCATGGGGACTGTTGAAAGCATTGCTAATGCTTCATGCCTTAAGTATGTAATCACATCCTAGAGGCTTGAGTTACATACTGATATCAGTTGCTTCTCTTCTAGAAGACAAACCATGTCAACCATAGAAGAAGAGAATTAAAATATCTCTCCGTAAATTTCACGTGGACACACACAACAACGTCTGTATTGAGGGTTGTCATCTGCTGGCATTGTCCAATGGTCTCCTCATCCAGAGACAACTGCTAGCTCTTGCACCCCAGAGGCCTTTTAACTTTTAAGTTTATGATTTAACACTTGAGACAAGTCTGTTGTCATTTACAGAGACAAGTCTGTTGTCATTTTCAAAGACAAATGCAGATTCCAGAGAATTAATTTCCAATTAAATACAGCTCAAGATGCACCTCATTATACTTTGTAGTCTTTTAAAGAGGCTCTCCCAAGATTAGCAGAAAACTGCAAGTTAATGTGACAATAGAACACATTAAAAATTCTACTCTTCTGTGAAATAAATTAAATGCAGAACATATGGTTTTATATATTTTGTAATGCCTATTTGCAAATGCCACTGTGTGATATTTTCGTTCATGTACTTTCTTTTTAAACAAAATTGAGAATCTAGCCCTTAGTACCCAATTAAAGTGAAAATTTAAGTCTATTATCAGGATAGCTAGTTAGCTAAGTAGTTTAGGTAATTGTGGTTTGATTCTGGATGATTTTTATAATGGTCTCGTTTTGTTTTTTAAATTAAAAATTCTAGGAAAAACAGTTACTATTAAAAAAACAGCTGTTTGGGGTAACATAATTTACAATAAAAACAAATTACCATATTTTCCAGTGGAGTGCATATGACTTTGTAAACTTATTTTAACTACTGGGGACAAAACAAAACAATCTATAAGTGTTTCTGAATAGTTTACTACATTTAAGGGGACATCATTAAATTATTCTATCATTTTTATTATATCTGAACGTTGCTTTTAGAGATCCATACTCTTTTTAAAGCTTATATGTAAAGAAGACAAAATGTTTTTGTATAACAGTCATATTTTGAAAACACAGGGATTAGGAATCTTAATCACATCCCTCAGTTTCTACATCAGTATTAAAGAGACTAATTTTTTTTTTTTTTTTTTTTTTGTTTTTGCGGTACGCGGGCCTCTCACTGTTGTGGCCTCTCCCGGAGCACGGGTTCTGGACGCGCAGGCTCAGAGGAGCACAGGCTCCGGACGCGCAGGCCCAGCGGCCATGGTTCACGGGCCCAGCCGCTCCACCACATGTGGGATCCTCCCGGACCGGGGCACGAACCCGCGTCCACCTGCATCGTCAGGCGGACTCCCAGCCTCTGCGCCTCCAGGGAAGCTCAGGGAAGCCCTCGAGACTAATAATTTAACTCACTATTTTTAAGTATTCTCTTACATGAGAGAAACGTTTTAAATATAGAATTTCCCTATAATAACCTACTCACTATAAATATCACAGCACAAAAAAATTGGTGAGATCCATGGAGAACACTTTCTATTTGAAGCATCATGCTACATAAATAACAATCTTAAATGTCCTTGACCTAAATACAGTACATGCAGATACATTAGCACTTAAAAAAGCTAAGCAGGGACTGACTACTTCCAGATTGACAGACATTTGTTTATATTTATTTCTTTTTTCTTCTCTTCAGTTCCTCTTACTTATCACCTCTTTAAGCTCATTGATGCCATCAGACCTATGGCTCTACTTCTTACTTTGCTCTAAGCTTGATGGGAGAGTTTTTCTGTAGCCAAAGTTA
>NW_006793589.1:796330-797947 GCF_000442215.2 Lipotes vexillifer | reverse complement strand
GGTGGGGGGTGGTGGTGGTGGTGGTGGTGGTGGGGCATCCGCAGGTGCACATCATTTTCCCTGTGTCAAGTGTATCTTTAGCTCCCAGCCTCTCCTATCCTCATTGTGTATCTCACAACCTCTCCTGACTTTTCACAAGACCTCTGATAAAGTTAATTGTTATATCAGGACCCACAAAAATGGAGGCTATCCCAGTGGCAAGAACCACATCACAAATCTAAACCTAATTCAGCCTGCACTTATGAGAATTACCTCACTGTCAAGGAAACCTAACACCAATCATAAGCCTCTAACTCAGCTTTAGCTAGTTTACCTTATCTAGAAACTAGGACCTCCTAGCCTAGCCAATCATGCCCTGTGTTGGGCATCAAGACCGAAGAAAGAGCCCGCAGTCAGAGACAAAGACATGAATGGTTTAATCGATGGGGGACCTTACACTTCTGAAGCAAGGTGCTGGAGCAACAGCCCACCATGTGCAGCCACAGCGGGCAGGACAATCTTCCCTGGGGGGAGAGGGGGAGAGGGCAATTGATGTCAGGTGGGCTCATTAGTTACCAGGGAAACCAGTAGAGGGGCATGCCCCTCGCGGTCCCTTTGATAAGAACAATCGCCAGCTGGGGCCTGGGGTAAGTACTAGGAAGGTCAGTCAAGTGTTTAGGGTTTAGGTGAAGCCAGCACTGGCTGGGCAGAGGATATACAGAGAACAAGAGAAGAGCCATCTTGAGTGACCGGACCATACACCCTGTTTTGCCTCTAATGCTCTGTGAAACTCATTCTTGCCCGGCAGCCCTTGGGAGAACTCTCCACTGCTTGTGATACTCTGCACTTCCTTTGAATAGAGAACAGCAAACTTGTTACTAAATTGTTTTAGTTTTGTCATTTGAAAGTTTTGGTAATGAGACGGGACCTGAAGACGGATTCTGAAACTTCTGGGACTGCTCGTAGACACAAGTGGCGGAATCCATGAAATTCTTCTGTTTCGCTGCCTCTTTGGCCACTCTCTGGGATCTCTGGTAAGCTTATCTCAGAACGAGCTCCACTTATTTTGTGTTCTGAGCTCTTTGAGTTTGTCCTGATCACTTTGGGTGGAAAATTAAGGTGTGAGAGATTCCAGTTTTTTCACAGTTTCAAAAATTGGAGTGTGAGAATCTCCAGGTTTTTCATGGTTTGGAAAATTGGGGTATGAGAGACTCTAGGTTTTGATGGTGAGACTTAGTGGGCCACAATATTTGGGTTTGTGGCCAAACTCATCTATAAGGGAAGTGCCTTTGGGCAGTCCTGACAGGTGTCTGGAACTATGCAGAGGCAGCTAGAAGCAATAAGTCTGGTTAAATTACGGGGGTTTATTTCAACAAGGGAAAAAAAATGGATACACCTCAGTCTAAAGAAAGTAAGATGGCAGCCATTATGAGACTCACAAAAACCTTGAGGTAAGTCCATAGCATAAACTGCTGGGGGACTTGGGGAAATTCACTAAGAAATTCAGTTTTGATCAATGGTACATCATAATCTAAGTAGACAAAAGTTGGACTGTTAAACGCCCTTAGGGGGCTTCCCTGTTGGTGCAGTGGTTGAGAGTCCGCCTGCCGATGCAGGGGACACGGGTTCGTGCCCCAG
>NW_006793589.1:793498-795351 GCF_000442215.2 Lipotes vexillifer | reverse complement strand
AGCGGCTGGGCCCGTGAGCCATGGCTGCTGAGCCTGCACGTCCGGAGCCTGTGCTCCGCAACGCGAGAGGCCACAGCAGTGAGAGGCCCGTGTACCGCAAAAAACAAAACAAAACAAAAAACGCCCTTAGGTGACATACACATGGCCAACAGCTACATGAAAATGTGCTCCACATCACTAATCATCAGGGAAATACAAATGAAAATCACAATGAGATAACACCTCACACCTGTCAGAATGGTTATCAAAAACACAAGTGATAGCAAGTGTTGGTAAGGATGTGGAGAAAAGAGAGTTCTCATGCACTGTTGGTGGGAATGTAAATTGGTACAGTCACTATGGAAAACAGTATGGAGGTTTCTCAAAAAATTAAAAATAGAACTACAGTATAATCCAGTAATTCCATTTCTAGGCATTTATCTGAAGAGAATGAAAACATTAACTCAAAAAGACATATGTACTCCCATGTTTACTGCAGCATTATTTATAGTAGCCAAGACGTGGAAACAACCTAAGTGTCCATCCATGGAAGAATGGATAAAAAAGATGGGGTGTGTGTGACAAGCTCTTTATTTTTTTCTTTTATTTTATTGGCTACCTCGAGGCATGTGGGATCTTAGTTCCCAGCCCGGGGACCGAGCCTGGGCCCCCTGCATGGAAGCATTGAGTACTAACCACTGGTCTGCCATGGAATTCCCAAGATGGGATGTGTGTGTGTGTGTGCAAAATGGTGAAGAGGGTCAAAAGGTACAAATTCCCAGTTATCAAATAAATAAGTCCTAGAGATGTAATGTATAGCATGGTGACTACAGTTAATAGTACTCCTGCATTTTTGAAAGTTGCTAAGAGTATATCTTAAATATTCTCATCACAAGAAAAAAATAATGATGTATGTGATGGATATTAACTAGAATTATTGTGATAATTTTTCAATATGAACAAATACCGAATCATTGTTGTACAATTTTAATATAATGTTGCATGTCAATTTTATCTCAATAAAAAAGCAAATCTTCTCGTGAAAGGAATAATAGATCTGTTGCTAATGGGACTCTCCAAAGCCATAGAATTGATGGGCACAGATCAAACACTTACAAGCTATTAGAGCACTGGACACCTGTTTCTAAGACTCCAATTCTAGGATAAGTTGGTCACAGAATGAGTTAAATAGACACTAGTTTACCTGCCAACCTCAAGAAAATTTTCATGCAACATGACACACTGTAAAACACCACAAAATCCGCAATCCAGTGGCACATCCCTCTTATGTATTAATTTGGCTCTGAGAGACCAAATTCTTAAGGAAATGGTATCCTCAATTTTCAAAGAATTAAGCACGCCATCTTCTGGCACACCTGCTTAGTCTAAGTACTGTGGTCCTGGAAGGTTTAGATACCTACATAAGTGGCAATATCTCAAGACAGCCTAGAATTACAATGGCCCTTATGGTGAATGTTCCAATTAGACAAGATTATTTATTGAGGAAGTACATTTGAAAGCAAGGGCTCCCAAATCAAGAATGGGGTACCTATTTTAATTGGCATGCAGAAGCCCCCAAAAGTCTTCAAGATCACAAAATGGCTTCTTGAAAGACTCATTGCAAAGGGCTAATAAAAATTAAAGACACGGGCTTCCCTGGTGGCGCAGTGGTTGAGAGTCCGCCTGCCGATGCAGGGGACACTGGTTCATGCCCCGGTACGGGAAGATCCCACATGCCGCGGAGCGGCTGGGCCCGTGAGCCATGACCGCTGAGCCTGTGAGTCCAGAGCCTGTGCTCCACAGTGGGAGAGGCCACAACAGTGAGAGGCCCGCGTACCGCAAAAAAAAAAAAAAAAAAAAAAAAAAAAAAAAAA
>NW_006793589.1:791336-793488 GCF_000442215.2 Lipotes vexillifer | reverse complement strand
AAAAAAAAAAAAAAAAAAAAAAAAAAAAAAAAATTAAAGACACAAGAGGTACTGAAAACAAAAGACCATAAGACTGATGTGACCCCTACCACTCCCCTCTATCCTCCTTTACCTGAGTGCTAACAGTCTACAAATCCTCTATCTGAATTGCCTTTCACTCTGAAAGACCACAAGACTGTAAACAAAAGTCCACCAAGTTAGTGGCCTTCCAGTCTCCCCCATATCTACTCTCCCAGGGTTGACAGGACTCTGAGGGATTCTCTGGTAAACTACTACTAGTTATTCCCTTAAACAGCCCAGGAGAAAGTAAAATTAAAATAAATAAATAACCCTTGATGAGTTCTGGTAGATACTAGAGTTATACTCTCGACTTTAAATCTCAGGCTTCTGCAGATGGAATCTTGGGAAAACTGGCGGAAGCCAGTGAAGGATGAGAATTCTAACTAGAGTCTGCTCTCTGGGATCTCAGTCTGTAGTGCCCAGTCATAGATGGTAAAATTTCATGTTGTCCCTTTGTTTCTAAATCCAGACCCATTGGTTATTGATCCTCTCTCTCCCAGGGATAGTTAGTCTCCTTGTTTGTCTCCTTTTGTGTCCTGAGTACTTGGTTTGGCAACCATCAGGTTGGGGGTCCCCCAAATATGGTCAGACAGAAATGTGGGTTGCACCCCATTTGCAGCTGGGGTCCTACCTACAGTTGCTCGCTCTCGGGAATCATCTAAATCTTTTGCTATCTTTGGGTGTGGCTCTAGATCTTGGGAGGGTGGTATCTTTTGTACCTTCTTTGGGAATACTTCTTGCAGCCATGGGGTTGTTCGGTGCTGCCAGTAATATTTACTGTAGGTACCTGCTGAAACCTGACAATATATTTGAAAGTGTTTACTTTTATTGTTTTTATTAGTGTTAGTTAGAGCACTATGGTCAGAAGCTGATATTCACAGCCTGATAGGAACTTTGTTTTAGGCCTTCTAGCTTAAACTAGATGAAACTATGTACCCAGAGGGAAAGAAAAACATTCCAAAGACAAACAGCTCTAAATCTAGAACAGAGAAATCTTCTGATTTCCATCTTAGTTGAAACTTTTCTCCCTGATCTACAACAGCAAATTGAAGATAATTTAGATGGATGGGTGGATCAAACCTTCCATGTCATTCAGGTTGCAACCCAATTAACTTGAGAAATTAAAAACAACTGTACTTGTCTTGTAAATTGAGTCTTTACAAGCACAGAAGTTCCTCTCTAGAAGCAATTCAAAGCCCACCTTTTTAACCAATCCCAAAGCCTCTACCATTCATCTCTAAAGACTTTCAGGTATTGCAAAATTATGGATTTGGGAAACAAAAGTCCTTGAAAGAACTTAAATTTTTTCCCTGTGCCTTTGAGATGTAAATGTTCTACCCAAGCTTCTCGAGGAACTGAGGAACTTGTACGTCTTTCAAATGCAAATTTCAGGAGGTAATTCTTATCAGAAGGAAAGAAAAAAACAGGAAGGCTATTTGGAAACTGGATGAATGAAAAATCTTAAAAGACTTCAAAAATATTAGTAAAAATTTTAAGCTATCCGGGTCAGTAATCTTAATTTATGACATCTGCCAGAAACATGATTTGGATTCAGCTTTTCTTTTTCTTTTCTTTTTTTTTTTTTTTCCTCGGTACGAGGGCCTCTCACTGTTGTGGCCTCTCCCGTTGCGGAGCACAGGCTCCGGACGCGCAGGCTCAGCAGCCATGGCTCTCGGACCCAGCCGCTTCGAGGCATGTGGGCGGACTCTCAACCACTGCGCCACCAGGGAAGCCCTCAGCTTTTCTTTTATTAACTAGTGAGTTTTCTACTATCATACCTGTCTCATGATTAAAATTTTAAAACAAAAGCTGTAAGATCTCTGTTTGCATTTGTCTGTATATATGTATGACTATGTATGTTTGTCCTAAGTGTGTTTTTTTCACCTCCGAGTGTATTGTAGAGGTCTATTCAAGTTGATATAATCTAGGATGGACTTTAGAAATAAAAGCTAGTGTAAATTCGTTGGTTCAATTAGAACAGTCTTGTCTTTAGAGTTATCAGCATTAAATATAATGCAGATGTGCAACTTTTATTCTACCTAGGTTTACTAAAAGTCAGATAAGCTCACATTATCTCTGTTGAACAATTTGT
>NW_006793589.1:784623-791326 GCF_000442215.2 Lipotes vexillifer | reverse complement strand
AGGAAAGATAACAGAGGATAGTTAGGTGTTTAATCTCTTAACGAAATTTTTATGAGTACTCTAAACATAAGAACAAGTCAAATATATATAACTAAGAACTTTTCAACAATAATTATACTTTATAGTATGTCTACTTAAAAGTCGTTTCCAAAAGTTTGACAACTTGATGCCTTAAAGTTATACTGAAATAAGTTAAATGATGAACATTCATTGAATATCTAGATCATTTCCAAATAAGAAACTGAAACATTAATTACTGAACATGGGTTTATCCATTATTGGCTTCCTTTTACAGAGGAACTAAATATATTTAGGCCTACTAGTAGACATGTTTTGTGCCTCAGTGAAAAGCTTATTATGAGGAAGAATATATTTCTAGAAATTATGAAATGTATTTATAAATTTTGTCAATCCACAGAATGCTAGTGTAACAGATAGTCCACAGTTGTTTACATCTTAGTTTTTACCAGGAACTAGGGATTCTAAGGGATAACGATTCTAATTAATGTATGTAGTTAAAATTACTAGAAGTAGGGGACTTCCCTGGTGGTCCAGTGGTTAAGACTCTGTGCTCCCAATGAAGGGGGTCTAGATTCAATCCCTGGTCAGGGAACTAGATCCCCACATGCTGCAACTAAAGATCTCGCGTGCCGCAACTAAGACCCGGCACAGCCAAATAAATTTTAAAAACAAACAAAAAAACTACTAGAAATAATAAGAGAAGCATCTCTATGCAAGGAAAGTAGGATGTGTTTTTGGTAAGAAAAAGTATGCGGTATCCAGATAAATTTTTGTTAAAGAAAAAAGTGATTTTCTCCTAAAGTGAAATGACTGATTGTTCCATAATGAGAAAGAGGACAAAAAAATAGGACAAAAATTGAACAGACACAAAAAGTTTTAGAACTTTTGTGGAAAAGGAATCTTGGGAAAGGAATTTTATGTGTGGTAAAGCGTGCTAAGATTGGAATGGATTAATTTAAGTTTTTTTAAAAATCAGCTTTAATATCAAAACTACACTGTTGCACAATTAGGGTTTGGTTTTCTCTCTATTAAAAGGACAAAGTTTTATTAGGTTATTGGTCTGCTCTTAATAAATTATAAACAAAGGTTTTTCTTTACCTTGTAAGTAATCTTCCTGGACAGCAAAGATTTTGTGTCTTACCAATTAATTTACTGTGCTTCAAGGTTTTTTTTTTTAAATCAGGCTTTTGATTATGTATGGAAGCCCAGTCTTCTCAATACTATAAGAGCTAAGTTTTGTTCACAACTATGTAACCTTCTGTATTTATCTATACAATCTTCTATGGTCATTTTGGTTAAATAATTAAATGTTATTTCATAATAATTGGTGATCCTATTTAGTCAAATGTTCACACCTTTTGATGTTTTTGACAACTTTGAAGAATCACCTTCTAAATGGTGTCTTTTTGACCTCAGGATAACTTTGAGATTTTCAAGAGAGCCCCTGGAAAAACTCAAAGGATTTATGTTTCACCTTGTAAAAGAGAGATGTTAAACTAATTAGGTTTATTTGGTATGTTAAATTATGTGGGAAGCACTGTCAAATAAGTGATGATAGACCTTCTTGGGTTATATTTGTATGGATATATGTTACTAATATAGGTATTGCAGAAATTGGTTAAAGTTTCTAAAAAGTTGTCAATACTCGTCCAATTATTATCCTAAATTATTGTATGCCACAGAAATAACTCAGTATAAGGTAACAGTTGGAATGAGAAATAGGAATCCTGTTGTTTTTCTTTTTTTTCACCTGGGCTTTCAAGGCTGAGGGATCATTCAGACAGAGGAAGCACTTCTTAATGCATCCTATGTCTTGTGATCTAAGATTTCTCTATGTAAGAAAGCAAAGGAAGAAATGGAGAAGTTTTTCCCAGAGACCGTGGATGTTTTTCTTTAATATTGCATTACATTTAGACAGGTTCTCTGGTGCCTGAGGACTGCACAGCTGTGTGCATTTGTGTTCAAGATTAGGTTTATTGCGTTTAGCTTGCCTCTTCTTTTATGGTTACTCTTCAGCTGTCTGTCTTCCCATCTCACTTTCACATTTAAACCCTCAAAAAATATGCAGAAGGTAATTAAATGTCCCTGGAATTCCCTTAGTGTAGGGATACTAAGTAATAGATGGAATAGATGGACTCGCATAGATGTTCTCTTTCATAAAATTATCCAAGCCTGAAAAAAGACATTGGGTTAACGGCTAAGAATATTTTGTTTAAAAACACTTCATGCAAAGTTAAAGAATAAGGAGCATAGGTGTGATTAAAATGCGAAACATTTCAATGAGGCTAACTGGCTTTTACTATTAACATGAACTATTCTTATAAAAAAAAACTGTTTCCCCCTCCCTCCACCAATTTTCAAGTTTTCTGAAATCAATGTATGTAACAAAATGCACAGTCTTCTCATTCTTACCTTTGGTGTACTATTCCTGATTATATGATTAAGTTGAATTAAGTTTTCTTTGACTTTTAATTTTATTTCTATATAATATATAAATCATATAGATACATTTACACAAATGTGCACATTAAAATATGTATTTAATATCTGTCATAAATTTTGAAGTGACTAAAAAAAAGCACATCCTTGGGATTTCACGTTGTTTTTTTGAGATTTTAGCCCCTTTTTTGGCCTTTCGTTCTTGGTGTTACTTCTGCCTTGGTGTTACTTCAGAGGAGATAGTAGAATGGCCCTAAGCATAACGGATAAGTTAGTGTAAAAGAATGAAGTTGCAGATTGGTCATGTTCCAAAATCCACTCCAAACTGACAGTTACACCTCTGGATCTGTAGTTGCCTTGGCAGATGTTGGCTGTTTCACTGCAGTAAGAAACAGTTCAGTTTTGCTTTTAAGACCAAACTTTTGGTTTCTCATCAACTTTATTTGCTCATCTCAAAGGATGAAAAACCCAGATGTAATCAGTGTGAAAATTAACACTTTATAGACACTGCTTACTGTGTGCTTTGTTAGCATATCTATTTTCCTAAAATAATAACAAGATTTTGAAAATACAATTCTTAGTTTTCATTACTCTGTAAGAATAAACTTAGTTCAGGAGAAAAAAGAAATCAAATAGTTAAATGTTCAAAGTTAGTAAAACTGCCACTGTACATCAAGCATAAAGAGATTATCTATTGCTTTTTTTTGAATTCAAACGACTTATAGCTACTTAAAATCTTGTAAATACTGTATTGTGAGTTATGCATGTGTTAAGAGCTGAACTATGCCCCTACCCCCCACCCCCCAAAAAATTACGTTGAAGTCCTAATCTTCGGTACCTCAGAATGTGACCATATTTGGAGACAGGTTCATTGCAAAGGTGATTAAGTCACAGTGAGGTCATTTAGGATGGTTCTGATTCAATTTGACTCATATTGTTATAGGAAGAGGAAATATGGGTATAGACATGTACATAGGGAAGATGGTTTGAGGCATGGGGAGAGGATGGCCATCTATAAGCCAAGCAAGGAGGCCTAAAGCAGTTTCTTCCCTCAAAGGTCTCAGGAGGAACAGACCCCACTGACATCTAGATCTCGGACATCTAGCATCCAGGACTGTGAGGAAATGAATTCCTTTTGTGTAATCCGCCCAGTCTGTGGTATTGTTATGGCAGCCCTAGCACACTAATACAGTATGGAAATGATCCTTTTCTTACTGGGAAAGTAAACATAATTTGAAAGTAAACTAAAATTAGGTAATAAATATGAGTTGAAAATTTGCTGAAGTTTTTGGTTGAATTCTTCTGCAAAATTTCAGGAAAGAATCCGGTTTTAAGAAACAATCAGTAAAAAAACATTGAAAATACCAATTTTAAGGATAGTTTCAGGGAACCATATGTTTGGATGTATTTGAAAGACATCTTGATCCCATCTATCCTTTTTTTTTAATTCACCTTGTCATGCAATTAATGTCAGTTTAGGCGTGGTATTGTAGTTTAAATCTTGGCAAATGTACATTAAAAACACATTATGATGTTCAAACAAATATGGTAGGATAGAAAATAATCATTAACAAAGCTTAATTAATCTATGTGTTTAAGCCAGTTTTACCAAGGAACTTAGTGTCATTTGATTACTTCAGCTAGGCCTTTCATCTATTATGATCCATCAGCATTTCCTAATAAACTCAAATTTTTTTGAAAAGCATTTGGCCAGGAGTTTCTTAAAAGGAGTATTTCCAGCAAAAGAGCTTAGTCTACTTATAAAACTAAGAAAAGCAAAACTGCTTCTCTAAGTTTGATTTTTATGTACTAAATACAAACAACTAAGTTTATTGCTCGCATTTTTATAAATAGTTGCACTTTTTCCTTTGACATTTTTTTTCAAAACATTTTGATGTCACTGTGAAAAGAGAATGATTTCTTAAAGAATTTTAGTCACCCATGTGTGAGTACCTGTGTATCTAGATTAACAGAGATTGCAGGAATCACTCACTGACTTCATGATGCCTCTGACTTAGACAGGGACACATGGATTTTCACAATATGAAAAACAAGAGCTCAGTACAGGAGATTTAACAAAGCAGTTCATGATTAATCACTAAGCAAGAGGTATAAAATAAATGCTGCTTCAATTTAGAAGGAATGAACACTGGGGATACAGTGGTTTGGAGACAAACTTGTTGTATTACCGATATTATTATTTAATCAATTTTAAATTAAACAGTAACATTCAGGAATAGTTACAAAACCAATTGTTCTTTTTTTCTTTTTTGGTGCAAAAGAAGGTTTGAAGAAATTTGGAGTTGAAGACAAGACAATTATTTTGAGGTTAAGCTGTCAGACAATGTTAATTCCAACCTTGATGAAATTCATCAATGCCTCTACTTTATCTCCAAAACAAGACTTACGGTTTTGTTCACTAAAGCAAAACTTATGAGTGTTAAAACAGAATATTTGACCTGTCTCCTTTTAGTTGGGTTCCTTGTGAGGCTGCATTGTGGGGCTTATAGCAGACAGTTCACGGACACTTGAGTTGAGTCAGCTGTTTGAGCCCAATTGTTCACGCCTTGACTCCTGCAAGCTCAACTTTTTGGGTGTCAAATCTGTTCTGTGCTAAATGTAGCAATCGCTACAACAACCTGAAGAATACATTGAATTGGATTTTAGAAAGTGATCATGAGAGATCTTTAAAGAGAAGTTTGATGAATATGCAACACTCTGAAATTAGAATTCAGGTATGAGGGGGCCTGAATTAGTATTAGTGTTGGTTCCCCCGGGGCTGCCATAACAACCCCAAAACTGAGTGGCTTAAAAAACCAGAAATTTATTATCTCACAATTCTGGAGGCTCCAAGTCTGACAATAAGATTTCATCTGGGCTGTATTCCATCTGATGCCTGTAGGGGAAAATTTTTCCTTGCCTCTTCCAGATTTTGGTGTCTGCCAGCAATTCTTGGAGTTCTTTGGCTTAGAGATGCATAATTTCAATCTCTGCCTCTGTTGTCACATGGCTGTCTTCTCTTTTTTGTCTCTTACCCCTCCTTAAAAGGACTTGCGTCATATTAAAGTAAAAACCCACCGTCATCCAGTATGACCTCATCTTCAACGACTACACTATTCCAGCTAAGCTCACATTTTGAATTCTGGGTTTTAGGACTTCAACATATCTCTTGGGAGGACACAATTCAGCTGGTAACAAGGCTGTTTTAATTCTAGGAAGTAGAAAGCCCAGGTATTAGTTTGTTTTTGCTACTGTAACAAATTAGCACAAATTGAGTGGAGCAGTCTGGGAGTCAGAAGTCTGAATGGGTATCACTGGGCTAAAACCAAGGGGTATATAGGGCTATGTCCTGTTTTGGAGGCTCTGGGAGAATATCTGTTTGCTTGCCCTTTTCACCTTCTAGAGGCTGCATGTACTCCTTTGTTTGTTACACGTTTCTTAATCTTCAAGGCTAGCGATGGCCAGTCAGGCTTTCCCCACAATATCATCTCTGTGGTTCTGACTCTTCTGTCTCCCTTTTCTCAATTTAAGACCCATCTGAAGATGATGGACCTATCCGGATAAGCCAGGATAATCTCCCTTTTGTAAGGTCAAGCAATTAGAAACCTTAATTTCATCTATAACTTAATTTCCCCCCTGCCATTTAACAGAATATATTCCCAGGTTCCAGAAATTAAGGTATGGTCATCTTCGGGAGGCCATTATTGTGTATACTATAGCACAACACAATTTTTCTTTGCTCTTAAAACAAATTTATTCCTTCATAAAGTGACAGAAAAAATAATTTGACCCAGAAAGCCTCTGAATTCATTTGTGGTTCAATTCATGCACTGATTAATGTTAAAATGTTTCTGAGTGCCTACTGTCTGGCTGAAAACTTAAACACGCCTGAGTTCTTCCTCTCCCTGAGCTCCCAGTCTAGATTAGGAAAACTTTTAGGAACAAGAATTGCAGTAAATGAGAAGTTTTAGAACTCAGGTCCATTGATAGTTTACTCACAACACAATAGAGGAACACAAAGGACTTCTACTGACAGGATCACGCAAACTTCTTAGAGAAAGAGGCAATTGAAAATGGTCTCAAGAGTGTGTATATATTTACCAGGTAGAGTGGGGCCCAGGAAGGCAGAAAGAGAAGAATCTGTATAAATACAGAGAGGCAAATAATACAGGGTTATTTTCAGGGCATTACAAGTGGTGCCTATCTCTACAGCATATGAAGCAAAAAAAAAAAAAAAAAAAAA
>NW_006793589.1:731019-784566 GCF_000442215.2 Lipotes vexillifer | reverse complement strand
CTGCTGGAAGGAGGCTGCGTTCAGGTTACAGGTGGCCTTGCATGTCACTAAAGGGAACTGAAGCTTCGTACAGAAGGACCAGGTTTCTTACCCTTTTCAGGGAAATAGCCCCTTTTAGAATCTGATGAAACCCTTGAATTTCTCTCCTCAAATATGTACAAATCTGCCTATAGAAATCTTTTACACACAATTTCAGGGGTTATAAACCCCTAATTTAATCTATAAAGTTGTTTGGAGTCTGTGGACTCCCGGTTAGAATATTGAAGGAAGTGAGGAGGGAGAGGGAGAGAAAATACTAGTGGAATTATTAGCAAACTGAAAAAATTTGTAATATAAGTGGATTTATGTCCATAAAAATTACTCTGGTGTGTGAATGGAAGTGAGGAGAATGAATCACAAGACAGGAATAGGAGACCAATTCTCAGATGTCCAGATGAGAAATCAAGAGCAGTAAATTAGGGGCTTCCCTGGTGACTCAGTGGTTAAGAATCCACCTGCCAACAGGGGACACGGGTTTGAGCCCTGGTCTGGGAATATCCCACATGCAGCGGAGCAGCTAAGCCCGTGTGCCACAACTACTGAAGCCCATGTGCCTAGAACCCGTGCTCCACAACAAGAGAAGCCACCACAATGAGAAGCTCCCGCACCGCAATGAAGAGTAGCCCCCGCTCGCCTCAACTAGAGAAAGTCCGCGCACAGCAAAGAAGACCCAATGCAGCCAATAAATAAATTAATTAATTAAAAAAAAGAAAAAAGAAACTCTTAAAAAAAAGTGGTAAATTAGCAGCATTTTGGCTGTTTTGCCATAGTCTTAAGATAAATATTTAAAAAAAGTTCTTAGTTATTCGTTACACCTTTTAAGAAATTGGACTATATGGAAAAAATAATAAAGAACTTGTAAAGAGGAATAATAGCAGTAAGTATTGAAATTCTTGAGTACTTTAACAATGTTAAGGTGGGTTCAGTATTTACAATAAATTCTAATAGGTAAAATATGGAGAGAAAAATTAGGGGATCAAGAAATATCGAAGTGTGCACACATTTTTAAGAGAGTTTTACTGAGGTATAAACTACATACCATAAAATTCACCTATTGTAAATGGTTAATTTAATGATTTTTAGCAAATTTATAGAGTTCAGCAAGCATCACAACAATCCAGGTTTGGAATCTTTCTATCATCCTCCTAAATTTATGCTATACCCTGCTCCTCCCTCCAAGTTACTTTGTGCTTCTACACCTAACCCTAAGTAACCACTAATGTACTTTGTCTCCATGTATTTGCCTTTATTTGTTGATTTATTGTTGTCATACCTTCCTTTAATTCTTTTTTTCTTTTTTTTTTTTTTTTGCGGTACGCGGGCCTCTCACTGTTGTGGCCTCTCCCGTTGCGGAGCACAGGCTCCGGACGCGCAGGCTCAGCCGCCATGGCTCACAGGCCCAGCCACTCCGTGGCATGTGGGATCTTCCCTGGCCGGGGTACGAACCCGTGTCCCCTGCATCGGCAGGTGGACTCTCAACCACTGCGCCACCAGGGAAGCCCCCTCTTTAATTCTTTGAACATGGTTTCTTTTACTTCATTGAACATATTTATAATAGCTGTTTTGAAATCTTTGTCTGCTAAGTCCAACAACTGGGGACTCTCAGAGACAGTTTCTGTTCTTGGCTTATTTTTCCATAACATAGGTGACACACTTCTATTTCTTTGCAAATCTCATTATTTTTTTTTGTTGTTGTTGTTGAAAACTGGAGTTGTTAAATAATATTTTGTAGCAACTCTAAGTTCAGATCCCACCCCCCACCCCCAAAGGTGGTTGTTGCTGTTTTGTTTGTTACTTGTTTGGCTAAGTCTGTCTCTCCCATGCATAACTTAGTTGTCAGCCAATGGTTAGAAAAAGGTTGTGCTCAAGTATGTGAAGCCAGTAATGGTATATGTGTGAATGAATGGTATATGTGTGGGTAGGGGAGTGTTATTCTGTCTTTGCTTCTGCTCCACTGGAATCTTTCATGTTTTCTTTGCACATGTGTGCAGCCTCAGTTTTGACCAAGAGTGTGTGGCTAGTTTGAGTCCTCTTAGGTCTCTACTTTGTGTGTATGCAGACTTAAGCCAGAATATGCTTCCTTCAGTCATAACCACAAGACGGTTACTTCTACCAATAATATTATTGAATGTGGTCATTGCTTACTCTTTCCATTTGAATGGGTTCCCTTTGACCACAGAAGCAAAGCAGCCAGTTCTCATGGACTGCCTAATCCTATCAGAACTTCCATGCCCATTGAGCTAGGAATGGGGATGGGAGAAGCCCTAGGCAGAAAAAGCCATGGAATCCTACTGTCCTTACTTGAATTTAGCAGTTCTTCAAGCATAAATGCTTCTCTGATGGTTGTATGCTTTTGTTTGATATCCAGAGCATGGAAATGTTTGTTATATTCTTTCTGTCCAGCTTTACAGCTGATTTTGGGGGAGGGTTTCCATCTATCATCTCACTTGGCCATAGCTGGGAATCCCTTACCCATAAGTTTAGGCATTTTATCCACTACTCTACTTATTCATGCATGTGTAAAACCATTAGTATTTTATTTTATCTAAAAAAGCAATATTAATTTTGGATGAATTATACATATAAGACCTCTTATCTCTGCAAAATCATGTTATGCAGAGTTATGATTGAAAAATAGGCTGGTTTTCTTGTTTAGGTTGTAGCTTACTTTTTAAAGACTGTGCATTCATAGAAGTTAACTTATTTTGTGTTAGCACAAATTAAATGGAAGTTTAAAAAATCTTTCTTTGAAACAAGCAAAAGTATATAACATGTGTATTTTAAAATACAATTTTCTCATTAATTGATTCACTCATTTGATTACTTAGCAACTAAAAAAACATCTGCTCTGTAGAGTCAACTGTTACATTAGTGATGTGGGGATAGATGCAAAGAGAAATCATATTTGGTCTCATCTTTCACCAGTGCTCTCTATTAGAGAGTTAAGAATTTTATTAAATAACATGCACAAATATTTATTGAGTACTGACTATGTGCCAAGAATTGTGCTCAGAATTAAGAAATCATAATACAAAAAGGAATTATAATGATTCTCCAAATTCCAGATAAAGTCTCAATTTACTATTTTTAGAATATAAAACATCACTTGAGCTAATTTTTGGTTCACCAGTTCTATACTGCACAAAGTTAAAAATACCTATTGTTTACTGAAAGCTTACTGTTTATAAAAAACAATGTCAAAAGCTTTACTTGCATTAGGTCGTAACAAATATATAGGTGTTAATATTTCTTTTTTTTTTTTTGCGGTACGCGGCCCTCACACTGTTGTGGCCTCTCCTGTTGCAGAGCACAGGCTCCGGACGCGCAGGCTCGGTGGCCATGGCTCACGGGCCCAGCTGCTCCGCGGCATTTGGGATCTTCCCGGGCCGGGGTACGAACCCGTGTCCCCTGCATCGGCAGGCGGACTCTCAACCACTGCGCCACCAGGGAAGCCAAGGTGTTAGTATTTTTGTCTCCACTTTTCAGACAAGGTATTGTGGCAGTACATTGCCTACGATTACAGGTCTAGCAAATGGTTAGGTGACTCAGTTAAATTCAAAAAGATAATAAGTGGCTGAACTCAAAATTGAACAGAAGACCTAATTATGTCTTTGCTTTCCCTCCTTCTTTAATTAGATCCAAGGGACATGATTTTGTGTAATACATAAACTTCAATAAACAATGAATATTAACCCAGTATCTCTTAAAATAGAACAGGAATCATCTAGTGGATGATATACCTCAATGTAAATTTAATTGAAAAATACTGTCTTTGGATCAATGTACAGATCCAAAGTCAATGGCTCCTACATCTCAGTGTAGTAACTTGCATGGCTTCTGGTCCTTTTCAGGTATGGCACACCATTTCTTATGTGGAGAGTATGATAAAATACTAATTTTGTGTTTACTCAATATAAATTATTTTAGAAGCTATTATTGTTAGCAATTTCTCCTTCGCCTACCAGTCCCCACAAATCACCCATTAAGATCTCCGATAATACACTTTTGGAAAAGTGGAATTAACATTAATATGGAAAACAAGAAAAAGATCAGATTTGAAATAATGAGTTAAATTATGGAATACTAGAGCATTAAGTAAGACAGCTAAAGTGTAGAAGAGAAACATAGTCTTAGGTAAAAGAAGCTTTTAGAATCACTGAGGGTCCTACACCTGAGAAGAATATTGGAAAATTAGAGACTACAGACTCTGGGTGATGATGTGTCTGGGTCAGTTCATTAATTGTATGTAGGATTCTAGTGGGGAATGTTGATAATAGGGAGGTTGTGTACATGTGGGAACAGAGGATAGATGGGAAATCTCTGTACCTTCTGCTCCATTTTGCTGTGAATCTGAAATTACTCTAAAAAAATAGAGCCTATTTTTAAAAAGTTGAAGGTATTGAGAATTGTGCCTGGATGAGCAACGTGAACAATAGTCTTTAACTTGCTGTTTGAGCAATGTAGACTAGCACTTGATACACGAGAAGACATGCTAAGACCAGAATCAGGGAGCTAAATCAGAACACTAGCTAGATCAAAGCAGACATTTATTACAAATCAGCAGAAGTTAATTTGTGCCTCCCTCCTTCCAGACACACATACTTTAAAATTTTAATTCTAGTCCGTTTCTGTATAGTTACTAGGGAGAAGAAACTTAAAAGAAACCAAACTAAAATGTGTTTGTGTTTTTCATAGAGACAACAGCTTAAGTAAGAAATTGGGAACAGTATTCTGATCTGTATTCATTTAAGCACAAGGATAATATAGGTGAGATAAAGGAATTTGGGGAGTCGGAAAAGAAAATATGTGCCTTAAATAACAGGATCTTTTGGAGAAAATAGGAAGGAATTTGGAACAGGCTTGTAAGTATTGCTGCATTGAGTTGGAAAAATTCCCTGAAAATGTCCTGTTCTTTGTAGGAAAGTCCTAATTTATCAGATACTATCTCAATTCAAGAATTCTCACTTCCACATCTTCTCAAAATGTTCCCGATATACCATTCTTCAGAAATGAAACAATTCTTTTGTTTAGTCTCATGGAGTTCTTCCTTTGAATCTTTTGGTTTCAGAAAATTAGGAATTCTAAACAGAAATTGTTGATGAAATCTACAACAGATGTGAAGAGGCTATAAAATTTGTGAACAAGGAACACCTCTTCTATAAACTTGAGTTGAGTTGCATACTAAATACCCTCTACCCCAAAGGCTAGATTCATTTTGTTTTCTGAATTTTAAATCCGGGAAGAAGAAAGAACATGTCAGTTTCTTCTTTAGCTACAATAAAATTAATAATGCTTTCTTAGTTCAGCTTTCCAAGCCAGATACAAAGCAAGCTGAATGTAAAGAATTGTGGAGACATTGACAAGATGAAAGGAATTCCTACCATTTTCATCAAATCTTAAAGCAGAAGCACAGAGTAGTAGCCACAGGCAATCCTCACTTCTAAATAATAACATGTCAAGCTGCAGGTGTCCCTGGGCATTGAGGAATGTCTATGGTTTATGTGCCTCTTTCTGTCTAGGGTTCCTCAACACATCTGTATATATTTTTGGAACAAATCAATGTTAGTTCCATTTTTAGTTTATATTACATGATAATTTGTAATAGTAATTTTTCTCCACACATTCTACTCAACACTTTGGATTCCTGGGCTAGGTGTAGTCACTTTTTTTTGGATTCATTTTTTGAATTGTGCCTCGCCTTTCTGCATCTGAGAGTCTATGAACAGAATCTAACAAAAGTCCGATCTCTGTGTGTCATCTCTCTGAGGAGCTATTTGTGATTGTAAAGGAATGTTTTCCTACCCTAATTCTTAGGTTCTCTCCATCAACTAATTAGGCTGACTTTGGACTCATATATGTTTTTGATAAGAATGTCCCTGGTGAATGGGGGAGGTTCTGTTAAAAAGCTTTTACATATTGACGTTTGTTTGAATCAGGCTTTGGTTTTGGTTTTTCAAACATGCTATGGAAATACCTTTTTTTTTTTTTTGTCCAACATATTTTACTAGTTTTACTACTCTACTGTGTAAATAAAATTGAAACCATTGAGGAGTGGGGGGAGAAACCAATATGTCAAAGAATCACACCTACTAACAAGAAGTTACTGACATAGGAATTAAATTGGCAGGAGTGAAAACCTCATTACATATTATGTGTTCCATTTGATTTCATTTTAGTACCAATACCAACATTTTCAGATGTTAAAATATTCAGCAAGGATAAAGCTTCATTTCTTTCTATGAAACTAATATTAATATATTTTTTGTTGTTAACTGTATTTCCTTTGGAGAACAAAAGTATTCTCTAGAAAATAATTATAAAAGGCTAAATAAGCCTGTAACAATTGCTTCTCTACCATATAATTTTTCTTTTGAGAGTTTCTTGTGAAATATAAATAAAATCAATTTACTGAATAGCAAGTGTTGGGTCAAATGGCATTAAAACTTTGATTGGCCTCTTTATGAAATAGCAGATCTAATGTCAAGTTTTGCTTAATTTCGTGGGTTTACTCTGGAACAAATGGAGAACCAGAAACCACACAGGATAAATATTTATTAATTTATTTATTTCGTTGTGCTGGGTCTTAGTTGCTGCAGGTGGGCTCCTTCACTGCAGCATGCGGGCTCCTTTGTTGCGGCACGTGGGCTTCTTAGTTGAAGCAGCCATCCTCCTTAGTCGTGGCCTGTGAACTCTTAGCTGCAGGATGCATGTGGATCTAGTTCCCTGACCAGGGATCGAACCTGAGCCCCCTGCATTGGGAGCGCAGAGTCTTACCCACTGCAACACCAGGGAAGTCCTCACACAGGATTCTTAAGTATCCATCTACTTCTCTGTCTTCTCATGAAAATTAAACATCAATTTTAAGTCATATGCCTTTTTTAAAGGGTATTTTTATTTTCTATCAATTGTATGGCATATGTAAGAAAAAAAAAAGTAACCCCCCTAGTTTTGTATTTTTCTTTATTTGAAAAAGAAACTGGAAATTCCCTGGTGGTCCAGTGGTTAGGGCTCCACGCTCTCACTGCCGAGGGCCCGGGTTCCATCCCTGGCGGGGCACTAAGATTCCTCCAAGCCGCACAGGGCGCCTCCGCACCAAAAAAGAAACTCCTTCAAGTTTTGTGGAATTGACAAGAAAATGTATCGCAACTCAAATCATAACTATTCCTTACAGTCCCCCCAAGCTCTAACACTTTGAACATATTCAATATTTCCTTATTTATGCTGTTGAACCAGTGAGTGGAATGAAAAACTGCATATCTTTCAAGAGTATCCCAGGGTAACATATTTGTCTCTTTATGTGGGGAATGTAATTTTGCGTTTGCCCGTATCCCTTTATCCTAGCTATAAAACAGTATGAGGTATCTTCTTATTTCTGCTACTAGTGAAATGTGTGATAGGGGACTGATTATTTATCTTTTCTAAGTGTCATGTTCCTCTCTGTAAAATGTGTATGTGTGTGCTGAAGAGAGGGCAAGGTATTAATTCTGATACCAACTTTACATGGTTGTTAAAAGAATTAAATGAGACAATATGTAGAGAGAAATTATAACACAATGCCTACACAATGCCTAGCACATACTTTTAAAAGCCCTTAGAAATAACACCAAACTAATTTAAATCAAAGTTTATTTGGAGGATTTATCAAATACTTGAAAATTATAAAAAGTTTGTAGAAACTGTTCTTTGGAAACCTAAATTTCCTAACACAACGTTATGAACCTTGGGAAGGAAAACTCAACTATCAATGGTGTTAAATGTTAAGATGATTGTATGTAGTCCAGCATTAAATCACACTCTCTAGCAACATTTTATGACATATATGCATGGACTGTATATATTTACTATTATATAGATATTTACAGTTTCTACTGCATTCTGTGTGAGCTATGTGTGTTAGTAGTAAATTTAATAACCTACCATCTGTTGCTGCTATTAGAGCCTAATGTAACAGTTCCTTGATATCATAAAAATTTGTAGTCCTACCATATGCCAGATGCTGTATTAATGACCATATTCTCAAATTCTCACTAAGTAAACGTATAATTACCTTCTAAGTTTGGTAGTATAATTCACATTTTGCAGTAAAATAAATGGAAGCTCATAGGTAGTAATTGATGTGCTCAGGGTTATAAAATTAATCAGTAGCAGAACTGGGATTCATATGGTCATATTTGCTATTGTCCCGCCATCTGAATGAACCTTGGGCATAAGATGGGGGTAGGCAAACTAAGAAGAAACTCGGTGGTTTTACAATGGCAGTCTAATATGTTGAAATTACCTTTTTATAGTTAGGGATCAATGAAGCTCCTGGTATGATTGTTCAACTTCCATCTATTTCTGGTCCTTCTTTCCCAGTCTTATCAGCCCTTAGCCTTTGAAGGTATAGTCAATCCTTACTCCTCCTTCTCATAACCAGGCTTATTTGAGGCGTAATTCTACTTGAACTCTCATTTATTTAAATTATTTTATTTCTGCTTGTATTATTCATTGAAATGACTCTTGTTAATACCCTTTACTTCAAATTACTATCTCACATTCAAAAGAACATATCTGAGTTTAAATGAGGTGATGTTATCATAGGAAAACTTTAAATTCATTTTACTTTATGTATAAAATAAGAATAAGCCAGTAATAAACTTGGAAAATTAAGTGTCAGTAACATTATTTCAAGCAGTATAATCCAATGAATGATATTCAATTCAACATATTAGCTGCTGGATTTATAAGGAAAAAACCCTATTTTAGCTCTTAAGGAAGATACAATCATATAGATAGACTCACATTTTCAATCATGTGAGAGTACAATAATGGAAGTTTGATCCTGGGGCAACAGATATCAAATACTTTGGAATATAACTGATTCTCAATAAATATGGATTGAACCAAAATAAAAGTCTTAATGAATAAATTAATGAAATGATAATATGTGGTATGAAAATACATTAAGTGCTAATCATTAATGCTTGACTGAACAATAAACAGCAATGAATAAATTTCTTTATTATTTAGGAATATTACTTACTGGTTTAAATATACCTTTCTTTTATCCTTCCTTGGCCAGATCTCGAAAGATATAGAAGTTCTAATCCAAAATGATAGATGTGATCAGGCTGGTACATGACCTGAAGAGAGAGGTAAAGCTTAACTAGTTACCTAGACCACCCACAACTCAGAAAATAAAGGAAAAAGGCCTGTTAGGGTAGGCAGTCTTCACAACTTTGCTGGAATGGTATGAACCATGTCAATTGTAACTCCTTTGTGGCATGCTATGGCAGTTGCTAAATTTTTGAAAGTTATATCTATTTTATTTTCTTGGTTAGCTAAACATTTATAATTGTGTGTTTCTATTTACTCTGTTGTCAACCTTTTGCTTATAATTTAGTATTTCTCCACCCAAGTGTTCAGTGTGTTAATGGTCATTTTCCATCCCCTCCACTCTAGTAGGAGTTAAGAGGAGGGGAGAGCCATGTCTTATTCACCTTTCTAACTGGCCTGACATTCAGCACAGTCCTTTAACATGTGGAATTAGGTCAACAAAACTTGTCGAATTAATGAATAAATAAGGACCTCACTCATCTCTTGGTCTTTGCCTACTTAGTTGTTCAGAGATTTCACTACTTCCTCCTTTTTCATCTTGCCCATTATTGGCAGGTAATCTTTCTTGCTTAAATATTGGGAAGATTATTGGGCTTAGTACTTTTTTTTTTTAAAGGTGGGTCATAGGCAATACCTTTGAGAATTACATTAAAACCTAATTACATTAGGTTGTCTTCCCTCCCACATGGCCACACTGCCTTACACCCTGGGAAGCAGTAGATAACATATGACTGAAATAGTTAAGAACGTTCAGAAGAAGTTTAATGCAATTCTCCCTTGTCCTGTTCCTTCTTCCAAACAGATTTGAAAGTTTTAAATTTTGAAGAAAGATTACGGACAGGTGAAAATTTTGCATAACTTTGTTCTCCAAAAGCCACTGTTAACAGAATTAAAAATACGTCATATAAAATGGGCCTTAAAGAACTACTTATAGTATCAGTTTGATGAAGCAAATCCATTCCATGCTTTAAACTTTAGTAAATGGCTCTAAGGTCAGTATGTAACCTGATATGAAGCCAACTGAATGTCTTTAAATTAGGTGTCATATTTTATCCTGAATTACTTTAAAAGAATATGGGTTTTTTGAAATTACAGTTCAAATTTGAGCTTCTAAGGAAACTTACCAAGAGAGAAAAGTTTATTCCCTTGATTTTCTTAAAAAAAAAAGTAAAAATAATGGAGCTTATTAAATCTGAAACCTAGATTTTAACAAGTTGCTACCAACCTTCAAAGCGTTCTTTGAAACATACAGTTTCTTTGTGGGAGGGAATCATTATTGACTCTAAAGTAGTGTTTGCTTAATCCACCATCCATCATTACCTTCTTCTTGACACTTATGTTAGTGTACCCTAATATTCCTTTGAGATCTAGCAAGGGATCAAAAGTGTATGCTTGACACCGGACATGTATTTTTTCTTCTTTAGGGAATAGAGATAGTAGACTTGGAAATGTATGTGACACACTCTTAAAGTTTAAAAAATATATTGCTCTCATTAAATACTAATATCAATTAAACCAGACTTTAACACACAAATTTATTTTTGCTAAAAGTTGACACTGTAGAATTATGTAGATTAATGTTAATAAGAGAATTACTTAGGGAAAACTGCAACAACTTGCACATTAACTGTACTTAATGAAACATTGATTTAAAAAAAAAATCACTGAGGGAAATTAAAGGGAGTCATTTCCTTAATTCATGTGTATAATGTTTCCTTGATTGAAATAAAGGTACAAATTACTGAGGAACTATTCCAAAGTAAAATAAGCAAAACCATTACCATTTTATTCCAAACATTTGAGTAACCCTCGTGATGGGTCATTTCCCAGCTCACTGCTCAGATATCAGTTGATGCCATGCTCCACTGGGGTTGTGCATAGTTTTCTTCTCAAAGTGTTTTTTAGGAGTTGGTGTTCATTACAAAGTTTATATATAGTAGAATCAGGCTCCCAAGTGCCTTATAATTACTTTTTAACTCAATATGCTACTTAAAAGAGGATTATTTCCCAACTTTAGTAACTTGTTCTCCATTAAGCATATTTATCTTTCAGCACACTAGCTATGGAGTGTTGGTTCTGCTGGTATTGCAGAAAGGACCAAATTGCTTCCTGCCGGCTAGGCAGCCATCCTAAAGTAACAATTTGGATCAACCTGACCCAGGCAGCATTAGTATTTCATTTAGTGTTATGAATTCTTTTGTTTTAAGTGTATTCCAGGAAAGTTAGTTGTTTACATCTACATTTGTATTTTTTTAACCATTTATATTACAAGTCATACTTCATAGATTTTTAGCATTGAGAGGGACTATGAAGGTCTCTTTGTTCATCTCCTTATTTTTTAATTCATACTTATAAAATCATAATGCATGATTTCCTAGAAGTGCAATCATGTAGTAATACGATCCTTTGCAAACAGAATAATTTGTCCTGGATAATTCTAAATTGACTTTTTGTTCATTAGCTTTTCATTTGTGTTTTATTATTTTTAATCAAGAATGTGTTCTGCAACATTGCAACATTAGACTGCTGCTCTGGACAGCCACTGCAGTGGTTTTGAAATTCATATTAATGATGTTCCGATAATGATGATAGTAGTGATATGCAAATAATGGTGATCAGTGAGTAGACAGTTATTCAAATGATCTTCTTTGTTTATAATTTTCTATCTTTCTTTCACAGTTTTTGAGGACAGGGATTTTGGACTCTTATTTTACTATCTTAAGCACAGTGTCTGTAATAATTCCTGTCATACAGTGGGTGCTCATTATGTAATGTTAAATGAATGTTATTTTTATTTTCAGTTCCTTTAACTTGTTTTTAATGGGCTGGAATGATATATGGAAAATGTTAAGCATCTCCAGGTAAGAGTAATCTTTAAATAAGAAAGGGAGGTGGAGGGAAGAGAATGAACATTTATTGAAAATCCACTCTGGGTTAAGTATCACACTAGGAACACCCTCCCCTCATTTAATATGCTCATCTTTACTCTGTGAAAGCTAATATTATCTCATTACACAGATAAAGTCATTTAAGCTTAGAAAAGTTATATGCCCAGGAAAAAGGCAGGATTAAAAATACCAAGTCTCCCAATTCTAAATGTATATTTGTTTCTATTGTTGTTCAAATTCTGCTGTGGTCAGAACTATATATGCCGTAAATGTTGTAACCTATTTCCATTTACTATCGACTTGATGTCAATCTATGTAGAAGCTGACAGTTCCCACAATTTTTTGATGTAGAAAATTTTGTTTGACCTTAATAGCTATGGCAGACACTGTTGGTGTCCCACCCATTTTCCTCTGTGCTTACTGTTCCTGAGAGCTTCCAGTGTCAGCTCTGTGACTCTTTGCCTGAAGCTTTCTTTGGCCATCAGAACTCCCTAAGGGTTACATAGGGCAGGCGGGCAGTGGTAGGCAAGTAATGACCCTGGAAATAGCTCTCAATGACAGATAGGAATTAGTGGGTAAATAGCCGCGAATAGCCCCTCCCCCTTCAATGGAGCAACAACTCTGCAGCATATTCCATATGATTTCCTAGAGCTCCCCAGATGCCCACAGCAGTCATCTGCTCTATAATACAGACTTTATTGGCTATTTTCTTTTCTTTCTCATCTCCCCAATTTCTGGCCACTTCTTCTTGGGATCACCTCTGAAATGAGCTGCATTCATTCAAATGCTTGTCTCGCATTCAGATTCTGGTGGAATACAATGTAAGATACAAAGATGAATTTTATTATACCTCTCCACAAGTAAGGAGAGACTGAGATCTAGAAGAAATTGATACCCATTCACAGGGAATAAATGGCCAAGTTTAACCTGAGTTTTCTGTCTCCCCGTGCATCTTACTTTCTGTGAAGAGTCTCCAGTTTCTTTTCATGGCCTGCCTAATATGGTGGGCGTGGCTGTCTGTTATCACAGCTTTGTAGTATTTCCTTTCTCTCCACGTGTTCAAAAGCAGGGAGGCCAAATCAGTGTGTCAGTTTCTGCTTGGGATAAATGTAGTTTTTGGTTTGGGATGGCTTGGGACTTTGCTTTTCTACCTGAATTGAAATATTATACCTATAGCTAATACCAATTTGGGGATCTTAAATTTAGACTTTAAACACAACAGGATTTTCCTGAGATTAGCATGCTAAAACTATGCTCAACTCTTAATAGACATTTCTTCTATCTGCTTTCACCAAGGGTAAAATACACAAATACACAGTTGAGTTGAATTGTAGGCAAAACTTTTCCTATATTAAATACTGCATTGCAAGTCTGAAGGGACTAGGTTTATGCCAGTCATTGTTTTGTCCCAGTTTGTGTCTTCTGACACCCTGTTTATACTGGCTGCAGTGCCCAGACTATTTCTGTCTGCATTGTCAGGCCTGACAGAGGAGGCCTTTTGATTCTCCCTGAACATAACACAATACCCCACAATTACTACTATTACTAGATACGATGCTTTCGTTACCCTGTTTCCTTTCAAGGTTAGTCTTCTGTCTCTCTTTTTTTCTTGAATTTTCTCTCTCCTGCTTCTGAAAGCCTTGTGTGTTCTGTGTATTCCATGAGGTGTGCTACCTTGGCTGTCACTCTTCTGTGTCATGTCGCCTTGACCCCTGTGGTCACTCACTCATAATGCCACCAACATCCACAATTAGGCTATATTCCTTCTGGTTTTTCACTGGTAGGTTTTTTTCTGTCTCTGAAGTTTATTTCCTCACACAGCTTGCTCTCGAATCAAGTCGTGTAATTTATTTGGATTTTTACATGGAACATTAGTTGATGCTGTTCATCCATTTGTTTTCTTTCTCACGCATGAGATTATAAATTCCAGGAAGGCAGATACATGATGCTGTGTTTCTTGTTTCTTAGTATATTCCCAGGTCTCAGCACATATCCTACCATAAGGTAGTTATTTGAATATTGGTTGAATAAAAAGGCCTCTTGCTCAGGGAAGGTATTGGAGATCTCCCTTTTAGGAACTAATGCCATTGGTATTTGAGCATAAGAGATCTGGCTGCCGGGAAGACAGGTGACGAAGAGGACAAAGCAAGATCTGCTCCATTGCAGTTCACTGCAGAAAACTTTTATCATTTACTTTTTATAATATGAAATTATTTTTGGAAAGAAAAAACAATACTGCCTACTCTACAAGGTGGTTGTCTAGTTTCATTGAGAAAACAAGAATTTATGAAGGCATTCCAGAGAAAAAGAGCTATGATTTTTTTTCCAGTGCATTTTTGTCTGAAGTTAATGTAACTAGTATATTGAACAAACATAATTTGTGCTGTGTGATTATAAAATGATTTGTTGTCTTGCAAGTGGACATGGTTCAACGGGCTAGTTTATCCCTTTTATCAATAAACCATCCTGTACTTTTTAAAGGAAGCTCATTTCTCATGGTAAAATTGTATTAAAACATAAAGGCTGCTTCACAAGCCAATTGTTGGCTAAAATTTATCTGGTGAATTTAACTAAAGCAAGAGATCAGACCAATTCTGTTTCCATAATAAACCGTAATACTAGCTAACATGTTTGGGTGCTTTCTAAGTGCCTAGTACTATGCTGTTTTATATAAATTATTATTTGAGAAGAACATTATTGAGTGATGTTATATACCAAGGGCCATTCTGTACCTTACACATATTAACCAATTCAATCTTCACAACAATGCTGTGAGGTAGATATTGTTATTATCATACTGATTTTAGAGACAAGGGAACTGACGAACAGAGATTAAGCAACTTACGTGCCAATCACATAGCTATGATAGTCCAAGCAAGGATCTTTCCTGTATCTCATGATCCAACTTAGGACTCAAAATATCTTGTTGAAATATCTGTTTCTGTCAATTCTACTCTCAAGATTATCAAGTTCTCAAGGGAATTGACTAAGTATTATTTAATTTTCAATTCCAAGTACTTAGTGCATGGTAGATTGAGATTGAATTCAACTTTCAACCTTGGACTTTGAAATTCTAATATTAAAAGAATTCCTATTTACATAAAATTTTTTAAAAACCTGATTATTAAATATCCTTCCAAAATGCTGGTTGAATAAATTATTCAGCAAAAATATAAGCAGCAGTGAGAATATTAGCTGGTTTGTTAAATAATGTTAAGAATTTAACATTATGTTAAATAATGTTAAGAATTTGCTCTTCCTTAAACAATTATCAGTGATTAATATTTTGTTAGATCACTACAAAGATCCATTTTAGGCAAAATAATGGAGCTTCCATTTCTACTGTTGTTGTTTTGTCTTTACTTTTGACCAGAATTGGTCCATGTCTTTCCTAAGATCTGTACATGATCCAGAGCCCTTGGCTTCTTGGTATTCTTCCTAAAACTACAAACTTTTCAAGAATAACTTGAACACTACAACTTTTTCTGATACTAATGATAACTACAGCAGGAAACAAAAATTTTAGTTTGTGCTCGGTCAATTATTCATCTACTCCCAAATCAAAAGTGTTATGTTTATATAAGAAATTCAGCCTTTATTAAAAGTTATTAGTATAGAAAAAAGGTTTACATTTCAGAACCCAACCTTGGACTTACTAAATTCTTTCATATGGTAAGTCTTCTAATTATAGCAGAATGCCTTAATAAATACTTTGGCTTTGAGAATATAAGTGGATTGTAAAGTAAAATACAGTAATTCTACTTTGAACATTAATTGGATTTTGGACTCTAGCTTTAACATATTATTTGGGAGTTAATATTTATAAACATTTCTCACCCACCTCTTCATTCTGCCCTTACCTCCAAGCAAGAAAACATAGTGGTCATGTTTATATATTTATACAGATATCTACTTATTCGATAAATAACTGATGTTACATAATCAATTCTACTGTTATATATTCTGAAGCTTTAATTGTAAGGACCTCTTGGCTAAAGAGAGCCTATCCCACATCAGAGACAAATACAAAGGAGGGCTGTTTTCTTGTAAGACACAACTAAACTTCACATTTATAAATGTTCGAGATTCCCTAAATAATCCCTAAATGTGGTAAGCTTGATGATAATTGTCAGAAAAACTGCATTCTATTTTTAAGCTTATATATACAGAAATTTATACATGGTCTTTTAATAAACAAGCTCAGAGTAAGAGCAACTTGTAATATGTCTTAGAATAAATCAAAAGTGACTATAGAGATTGTTAGTGAAATAGCCCCATGTTTCAAATGAGAACTAAAATCCAGAACAATATATCTTCACAAGGTGTCAGATCCCACTCATAACAAAGCTGACCCTGATTCATAGGCACCACGGTTTAGAATATAAATTAAAATGGATAACCAGGGGCTCCGATGGATCAATGTTCTTTGAGTCAACTAATCTATCAGGTTCCGGTACTCATCTTTTAAATGCTAAAATTGCAAATCACCTTGAAGACAGAAAAACATTTTTCTCCAAGAAGCAAAACTACACATAAATGTTCTGCTGAAATGGGATCTCCTTTGGTTTAAGTGGAAAAAATGCCTGACAAAAGTGATAATAGCCCAAAGAAAATGGAGTGAGTTTTTCAGTGGAGCAGTGCTAAGATTACACAGAAAAGAGCAATTCATTAGCTTAGGGTTGGCTGCAGTTGGGACCAGAATTGGCAACTTCCTTTGCACTGTTATTTGAGGGGAACATCAAGATCCTATTTTGCTAGAAATATGCTCAACCAGCCTCTGTGTTTCCTGAAGTTACTTTTGTCCTTCTTTTTAAGAATCAGGACATTGCTAACAAGTAATTAGCAAATACATCACATTCATGGCTAAAACTCTTGCTACCAAGAGTAGCAAAATGGACCTCAGTTAACTGAGAAAGAAAAGAGTATGGGCTCATATCCAGGTCCCATGACACAGGGATGGGAGCATGTAGTAGCAGAGACATTGATCACTAGAGGAAGCTGCAAGAAACCACCTAAAAGAGATATAGAGGAATGCACAACACAAAAGTTGCCGATGTCAAATTGCATTGAGTCAATTCAAGACAACACTGATTGCAGTTACTTTGGAATTCCACATATTTAAATAAGGCCTTGTGTTAACAAACTTTCATTGAAGGTTCTACTTTTCATTCACAACACTTACCATGGCTTCTAATGATGTATCTGTAGGTGTAACTTTTAAAAAATTGTTGTCCCCCCAAAAATAACACACACACACACCCCATATACCAATACCTGCACATACATGACCTCTTTGGGTCTTGAGGACAAAAGATCTGATTACTTCTTTATGACTTTATCACCAGCCTCTAACTTGGGGCTTGACACATCAAAGTTGCTCAGTGAATATTTATTAAATGAATGAATGAATAAGAGTAATCCTAAATTGTATTTAAGAAATTTGGCTAGTCTGTGAGGCCTTTGTTTATGGTAGATGTCATCTACCATCACTTAAACGATTTAATCCTGACAGGTAAAATGCAGCATCCACTGTGGAAGAAATAGAGTAATAGACAAGCTGTAGTAAACATTAGGCCCACTTTTAAATGCCACGGGCTTAAATGTAAACAATTGCTAAGGGCTAAAGTATCAATAGTGGGTCATGTGTTGGATAAGTTTAACTATGTAAATCATAAATAATTATTGCTTGTGAGATACCACGGCTTTTATGAAAATAAGATTCTCTGAGTCAAAGGAGTCATTTTTAAATCACTTTAAATATGCTTGTGTGAGCCATCCACAGTGGCCACTGGGTCAGAATCCAGAACCACTGAGGTGCTGGCTCGAGCTCTAAGGGCTGCTTCAAACTCTCTCACGTGCTCTTGATTAAAAGTGTATATATATGTTGAAAGCCAGCAACATGTGGAAAAGAAACTTCTGCTCAATGATTATTTGCTTTGGGCAGAAAAATGAACACTGCAGCTGGATTCTTGCTACATCTTTTTTTTCTCTTTTTGACTACTGCTTTTGAGAATGAAGACATTGGATTGTTAAAGAGTGTGGTGGAAATTTAAATTTGACGTCTCTCTACTTTAAAATTCCAGGGGCTCTCCATAGTTCCCTTGCTTCTTCCCACATTAGGAACTCTTTGACCTATGAGAGGATCGCATTTTATTTTGGAGAAGGGACCTCCTTAGGTCTCACTCCACCTACGAAGAGAAACATTCTCTCCTGTCTCCTGCCACTAGAGCAATGAAAACATAATTTCCTTTTGCAATCCAAGTTAGAATTCCACAAAAGTGAGCACAGCAATGGCTGATACAATGAATGTACGTGAGTCAAATTTAAGCTTTGACTTCTGGGCTTCAGGATCTGAACTTGCCACCCTTATTATTGAAGATGATTTTTTTTTTTTTTTCACCAAGACTCATGTTTTATATCCATCCATATACATTGTTTTTCCTTAGGAAGCTTAGAAAGCTAGCCTGGTTGAATCTGTACTAAATGACCTTGGCTGACAAATGTTTTGCAACTTCAAGGTCACTGTCATTTCTGCACAGGAATTTTAGCGCATCACTATGATATGGGGTTGAATTTTAAAAAGCAAGCAAGCAACCGCCACCGCCACCACACACCAACTGTGGGTGCATTTAAACTTCAGTTCCTTAAGTTAACTTTTGAAAGCCTTTAAACCTTTTTATATGGACAAAACAAGCAGTAATAGGAGTATTTAAATAAGCAGTTAATTTGATAGTGAATAAAAACACGCAGCATAATGTTAACCAAATGTCTTGCTGCTTAACATACAAACCAAACCTCACCACATTCCACCCTAGGGAGGTCAGATGGTGCCTTGTTATACCATAGTGATAAATGGCCTTGAAAACTAGCAAAATGTCCTTCAGTTGCAAAAAAGGGCCACAGTAGTTAGTGGATGAGTAACTCTGAGATAAGGGCCATCAAGGTGGTCAACATTGGGCCGATGTTTGTATCTAGATAGAATTTCCTAACTGCATTTAAGTATTTATTTTCTTTTATTTGTTCTTGGTATATTTTTGGTGTCTCTAAGACTAAAAGTCCTCAGTAAATTATAGACTGATTCCTAAATTTGTGTTAATATCAGGAATAAAAGTGATATTAATTTTAATATAATTATAAATTAAGATTTTTATTTTAATGCTATCTTCTATTATGTGTAAAGAAGCTTTTTTTTTTTTTTTTTTTTTTTTTCAGGCTGTTCAAGGAAAGAAAAAGAAATAGGGTTTGAAACAGAAGCCACAATTACTCGTAAATAAATATCTAAGCAGCTGGTAGCTGTATTTTATTTTCAGTCTAAAGAGGAGCCAGGTGGTGTTTTAGGATTTGTCACTTTTAATGTCCTTTAAAAAAATAGACAGTGAGTTGTTCCAGCCATCCTCTTAATATATTCCAGTGCTATAAATCGTCCTCTAGCATATAAAACTATTCAGTTAGCTTAATTCAATTATGCTTCTGTAGTTGAAGATTTTTGAATCCATCTGCATAAGTAAATGTTTTGCCACTGATATGGTTCCATTTGTTTTCATAACCACTCTGATACAAGATACTTTCCATCATAAAATGCTTAGGTTATAATTAAATTTCCCAATGGTTATTAAATAATCATGATGTGACCATCTTGAAATAGAAGTTTAAGACATTTCTGAAGGGTACATATATATGAAGGAATAAGACTGATGTGCCATATTGGCTTTTATCTGACAATATACTGCCTCTCAATCTCTTAGTAGCTTTCAACATGGGAGTAAGTAAAATAACTGCAAAATAATTCAATGTCAGTCACTACAGATTTAGTTTGGGGACTTAGCTATGTATTTATAGATAGCAATGTGGACCAGGTAATGTGTACATAAGTGTGTTAGACTTTCCTACCCAATTTTTTAGATCAGAATAGAATTTGTCAATCATTTGTCACCCACATACCCTGAGGAATGTTGATAGAACCCCCAAGAGAAAATTTTTACATGGTCTGTTAGATGTTTTATAGAAAAAAGGCAGTGCTATACGTAGTTGGGTTCCTAACACTATTTGCCATTGATAAATGTCTGGAAGGCTCACGGGAAAATAAATAAAATAAATATGTATCTAATAGTCTATGTGTGTTATTATTACTAAAGAAGGTGAGATAATTTTTCTTCAAATGTGGGTCCTCTTTTGTGAATTATTACGTATAAGAGTTTACTTCTTTATAGTTATTTGGCAAATGGAAGAATCCTGGCTCTTGTATTTGCATATTGTGTGAATCACTATAAATAGACATAATTTAAAAGAGAGGAAATCAGGGGTCACAAAAAGAAAGCATCTGGAAAATTGACAGCATGAAAAGCTAGAGGTTTATATAACAAAGGTTTATACAAAGACTGAAGGAAAATAACAGAACGTAAATCTGGCTTAGAATTGTAGTTTGTGATATTTGGGAGAGTGAAACAGAAATGTAGCCGGAGTTGGTGGAAGATGCAAAGTGGGGGAAGCAAGAATCTGTGTATTTGAATCATAACAATCAGTAAAGCCATTAAACTTCTTGGCAGACATGGTAGACATCAGTCATGGAATACAATTTGTGTTATCTGTTAAAAAAAACAAAACTATGTAGCTTATTAAAATCACATACAAGGGGAATCTTGAAATTTTGTTTTAAGTAAGATGTGGTAAAATGTGAGGAAATAAATTGGAATTGAATATATCAATTTAAGGTAAGTAAAATGTTATTGATCTTGACCTTCATTAGGTGTGCTAGTGTTTTTGTTTTGTCTTAAAGAATAAATAACTTTTGTGGTGGGTATAGTGATGACTGGCCACTTATCATACTGCCACACATTTATAAAGTATATAAAGAAGCAGATTTAGTAATTGAGGATGTACTCTCTTGAAGAGTGATTTTTTTGGACTTCTGAGTTTTGCATGAATTCTCTGCAACTGGGAGATACTTGCTTAATTATTCTTGCACCTGACCTCTAGCAGTTTACGTTCCAAGAGTTAAGTGAATTCGGACACAATATATGCTCTCAGTTTTTGTGGTAGGCAGCGTGTGTTTGATGGAGTCTCAGGTAGCCTCAGGCTTAAAGAATTTGCGTAATGAGAAAGACCAGGAGCTTAAACCTGGTTTATGAATGCACAGTTTCACTATGTATAGCCTACCAACTTAAATTTTCCCCCAAATCAACAAAATACCACAGTGAATGGGAAATACGGCACTCGTTCTGATAATACTATGGAAATGTTTTACATGAAAGCCAATCCATACCATATGTAAAAGACATAGAGTAATGTTAGAACATGTGGCAAACATAAGAAACTCTCTGGAATTCCAAGGAGCTTTTTAGGAGTTTCAGTGAACCAGATTTTAAGAAGCATTTTCTTCTGTCTTACTGTCTACAGAAGTGTTACAATCATTATACTCCAGAGACTTAGGAAAAAACCTAAAGAATATGTGATCCACTTTTTTCATTTTTTCATATTTAGAAACTGAAGAAGCAATATAATTTACAGTATGTTTAAGTTAGATTTTAATTTCTCCCTGAAAATGTCAAAGAAATATCTCCCTTACGTGTGAGTCCTGTGGGTATAACTTGACACTTGCATTATCACAGTCTCAGTTGAAACTTAGATTTTGTGGGTAACCCAAGCAAGACTGTGCCTGTCTAATGAACTGTGGAACAGGTAGTTTGCTTTTTTAAAAATTTTACAAACTATTATGGACTTGTACTTTTTAAAAACACAATAAAATTAATCACCAGATAAATGGTCAAGTACATAGACTTAAGGGCAGTGTTACATTCTTATTTATAAATGTGTCCAAAATCTTGCTCTCAATGTGACTTATGTCATCACAGATCGGAAAACGTTTGTGGACCACATACTCTAATTTGAACGCCATTGAGGTAAGAAAATGGAATACCAAGAAATGTCTTGGAAAAGAATTTTTTAAAATCTTTTTCTGAAGATACCCAATACATAAGAAAATTTGAGACTTTTGTCAAATACTCTACACAGGCATCATACCTCTGTAGTTTTATATACTCATACAAATATAACTGATAATTAGTACTATTATGCCATTGTAAGCCTCAGTTTGTCATTGTTAAATGGCCACAATGATTTTACTGAGCCCAGAAAGATTTTATGAGGATTGAATGAGGTAATCCGTGCACAGAGTTTAGTGCAGTGAATAGTAAATGGTAGCTATTACTATTATTGTTGAATATGTTGCTTGTGTTTTCTATCTCTTCCTGTCTCAGCCTCAGTTACGTTCTTAGTACGTCTAAGAATATCTGACAGTAAGCATTACTCTTGCCATGTATTTATTTGAAAGTAGCATTTTAACAAATGTCTGGTCAGTATTTGTTTCCATCGAGAATTCCAAATTCTCCATGCAGTCCAAATCTCTGTCTACCAGAGATTTACACAATTGCTAAAGGATCTTGAGTTCTTTGGGGCTCAGCTTTTTGAATGACTCAGTTGTGGGTATCAGATTTAGCAGCATTCCTTCCAGAACATAGAGATGTGACACTCTCTGTGATCTATTTCTTCAACCAAGCGTATGCTGCAACACAATTATAAAAATTTCTTTGGAACTATGAGAATTCACACTACATCAAAGGCATAATGAGGGGCATTTAAGGCCAGTTGTTCAGATATGACTGTGTAGTTTCATAGTGATATGCTTCTCTAATGTTATGCTAAACTGTGTTGAGTTAACGCTTGAGATAATGCTTCTTTAAAAGAGCCAGTTAAGACCTTGGTTGCCACTTAAAGGATCAGCAGAAACGCTGCCACAGGCTATCCTACAGTAGATTATTTCAGATCAGTCCAGTGAGAAAGGTTAGCAAGTCATGGGAAACCCTTCAGTGAGTGTCAAAAGTACTTGTAAACCTACTGCTGAGAAAACTGAGTCCCACAAGTAACCATCACCACTGATGGAGCCATCACCACTGGCTGCTGATGAATCCTACCAGAAAGCTGCCAATGCCAAGTGAAACTGGAAGCAGTACCACTGAAGATTCTCCTCCCCTGTGCTCTCACTTGACTGTCCTTGTCAACACTTACCCCGTAGCCTTGTGGTCCCTGCAGAACTTCTCAGATCTGGGGCTTCAGGTGCTTCATTTCTATATCACCAGCACTTAGCCTAGAGGCTAAAACATAGTAGAAGACAAATGAACATTTAATTAGGGAGAGAAGGAAGGAAGAAAGGAGGGAAGGAAGGGAAAAAGGAATTGAAAGAAAGAAGTAAATTAGTACATTGGGAGACATCACTGAGATGAGAAAATAGTCTCCAGCTTGGAAGAATTTGAAGGTCAAAGAATCCTTGTCCTGTCATTGTGGGTTACTCTCAAGGGTATTGTGTGTGGAGTGTGGGCTGGGCTACAGGTTGCTGAAGATGATTGGTTGAGGGCTTCCCTGGTGGCGCAGTGGTTGAGAGTCCTCCTGCCGATGCAGGGGACACAGGTTCGCGCCCCGGTCCGGGAAGATCCCACATGCCGCGGAGCGGCTGGGCCTGTGAGCCACGGCCGCTGAGCCTGCGCGTCCAGAGCCTGTGCCCCGCAACGGGAGAGGCCACAGCAGTGAGAGGCCCGCGTACCGCAAAAAAAAAAAAAAAAGAAAAAAAAAAGATGATTGGTTGAAATGGAGGAAAAAATAGTACATGTTGACTTTTCAAATAAGTATCTCAATGTGAAGAAGAAATATTACTAGTGAATGTCATTGTGTTGGAAATCCAGAAATTTTTGGAAAAATATAGAAAATGTAAACTGTATTTTTTCTCATATTCTTGGTAAATGGCTTGACTTGGGAAGTTTTAAAGAAACATTTTGAAGATTTTGAAAGAACAAACCAGGATCAGATATCAAAAATGAGTTGTCTTTTGTTCTTATAGAAGAGAAGTATTGTGGCAGTAAGTTGTCAAGGCTGTTTTATAGGAAAAAAAGATTGAGGCTCATACTCTATAAATTTCTGTGTGGCTCCAAAGTATGGGAAGATCAAAGAGAATTCATACTTGTAAGAGAAACCAACAAAAATAAAAGGATGCAGTAAAACAGTGATAAACATAGAATTTATTTTAAAGTTCAGCCAAGGTACATGTCACTCTTAGAACCTAAAGGAACTGAATTCTTCAACAATATTTCCAAGATACTTCAGAGCATTACAAAGTACGGACTTCACTAAAACAAACATATCCTGAATTCACGATACTGACAGTGTTGTGATAACACACAAAAGGCTCTTTAGAGCATGTAGGATGCAAAGGAAACTTTTAGGGCTCTCAGCAAGCCCAGGCAGAGTCACTGGAAAAGTTGTAAAATTGTGTTGAGTGGTGCCTTAACTCACATCCCAGTTGACTTGATGGCTGATTGTGACCAGGAGCCATTTATCAGAAGAAAGCAAGACAGACACTGAGTAATGTATCTAAGGAAAGGATGGAGCTTGTAAAATGTTGGTTTTGCAGGGGAGTAAAGTCTGTTGGTGTCAAATGTGTTGGCTGAGAAAGGATGTAATTCTGATTTTTACCCTGTAAGAGAGAGCCTTGAGAAAGACTATGACATATATACCTTTTTCAAATTATAAGACAATGTTAATTGCTCATTAATCGAAGTATTATACTTAATCGAAAGAGGTACACACCACATTTTAATTCTTTTCAATCAAATGTTGAAGGGGTTGATGCGAAGAACTAACCATGGTTCCCTAACACTCCTTTTTTACTTTTTAAAATATTTATTTTTTGCTGCACTGGGTCTTTGTTGCTGTGCTCGGGCTTTCTCCAGTTGTGGTGAGCGGGGGCTACTCCTCCATGTGGTGCACAGTCTTCTCATTGCAGTGGCTTCTTTTGTTGCAAAGCATGGGCTCTAGGGGAGCGGGCTTCAGTAGTTGTGGCACACGGGCTCAGTAGTTGTGGCGCATGGGCTCAGTTGCTCCACGGCATGTGGGATCTTCCCAGACCAGGGCTCAAACCTGTGTCCCCTGCATTGCCAGGTGGATTCTTAACCACTGCACCACCAGGGAAGCCCCCCTAACACTCCTTTTAAAAATAAATTTGCTGATTGCGGAGGGAGGACACACGAACAAAACAGCTGAATACATTTCTCAGGATGTACTTTTTTTAAGACTATTTTTACAATTAAATTTCATACATTCAAGCAATATTTTTAAAAACAGATGGTTTAAGGTCATAGTTATATATATATAAATAGTTGGGTTTTAATCTTTCATTCCACTTACTCCTCTTTAGAGTTCCTTTTCTCTTCCATTCTCTACACATAAGCTCTTTCCTTATACAATCGTACTACCAACATCTGTTTTCCAAAATATTTCTCTTCAGTCTCTTTGCTCTCAGCCAATTCATCTTATGGGACTCTAGCAACTTGGCCCTGTGTCTCATAGGACCTAGTGTGGCAGAGAACTTTCACGTCCACCCAGTTCCATTTCTGAGCCTGATAGTTGAAAAGAGACATTTATTTTTTTTTGCTCTTAACAATTCTGACAAAAGTAAAATGTACCCTTGTTATCTTATCTACATTCCTACTCTACTTATACTACCATGGTTTGCACATGGTAAATGTTAGATAAATTTTGCTGAATGTTAACAGGATTGGCTATTTTTTCATTTCGTTGTGTTTGTTTGTTTGTTTTACCTCTCTATCAGACAATATCTTCCTTCCTGAGACCTCCATGACTGTAAGTGGAAATTGGGGCTATCTTTCTATATTTTTTAATTAGGTGATCTGGTCACAGTCCATACCTCTCTCTTCAAACCCCACCTTTCAGGCATTTTAGCCCTTCTTTATTCACCTCTACTCTCTGGGGTCATGTATCTTATGTTCTTCATTATTTCACTGCATGTGCTGTACCATCAGAATTTCTCTCTTGCTTGAAGAGGAAGTAATAAATTGCTTCACTGAAAGTAACTAATGACAAATAATTATCAGCCCGCTCTGAAGTCTCTTGCTTTTGCTTCCCCTAGGTTCTCCCAACTAGATAGATCCATTGATATGTCTCCTATCAATAGCTGGAGCTTAATCATGCTCTATCTCCCAGACTGTCCTGTTTAAGTCAGGAATTGTTTTCAGTTGTCTTGTGTCCAGCAACTGAAAGTTAACATTTGTTGAGTACCATCAAAAACTCCTCACTGAGGCTTAAAAGGTAGGTTTTACTATTTTGTGTAGACAGATGGAGATATGAGACTTAGATTTTTTAACTTGCCATGATATAGATAACATTTATGTGTTGGCTTAGAAATAATCCATCACAACACATGGGCTCTGGTGCCCCAGTTGTAGTAGATGAGTTGCCTTATGACACATACGAACTGAGGAACAAGCTTCCATGCTGTCCCAAATTGTATTTCTTTTACACTACATCTGACCACCGTGTTTGCCCAAGTAATAAAATTGAGCTGCTGCTTTAAGCTAAATTCTACAGAGTCTAAAATTAAAATTTTGGCTAGCTACTTTGCTTTCTCTAGTTCAGCTTTGGAGCTGAAGGCCAAACTCAGTAGCTGGGCAGTTTCTTTCTTAAAAAATTTATTTTATTGAAGTATAGTTGATTTATGATGTTGTGTTGATTTCCACTATACAGCAAGGTGATTCATTTATATTATACATACATATATATATATATATATATATATATATATATATATATACATTCTTTTCAACATATACAATATATTCAACATATACAACATATACATATACAATACATATAAAATATGTATATATATACAAATTGTTTTCCATTTCTGGTTTATCACAGGATATTGAATATAGTTCCCTGTGCTGTACAGTAGGACCTTGTTTATCCATTCTTTATATACTAGTTTGCATCTGCTAATTCCAAACTCCCAAACCATCCCTCCCCCATTCCCTCTCCCCCTTGGCAACCACAAGTCTGTTCTCTACGTCTGTGAGGGTGTTCCTATTTTGTAAATAAGTTCATTTGTATCATTTTTTTCAGATTCCATATACAAGTGATATCATATGATATTTGTCGTCTTTCTGACTTACTTACTGTGATAATCTCTAGAGTTATCCATGTTGCTACAGTTGGCAATAGTTCATTCTTCCTTTATGGCTGAGTAGAATTCCATGGTATATATATACCACATCTTCTTTATCCATTCATCTGTTGATGGACATTTAGGTTGTTTCCATGTCTTGGCTGCTGTGAATAGTGGGCAGCTTATTTCTTATTCTTGGTCCTGCTAGTCATCTCTCAAACTCTATTCCACAACTCACCCCTTAACTTATAGCTCAGGCTGGTGACTGAGGTCCTGTTGCCTATAGATAGATAACAACAGTGACATACCAGCCCACAAATGCCTGAGTGTTAATTGCTGGAATGCTCCCCTTCTTCTGCCCCTCACTCATCTAATTAGACTTTCATTAGCAGGCACTTTCCTTTTACAATGGCCTCCCTGATGGCCATTCTAGAGGGTCTGTCTTTGGCAAGGGGGCCAACTGGTCTCTGGCATGGGGCACAAACCTTGAACCAGGACCTTGTTCCCTTCTTTTCTTTTCATGAAAATCCTTGACTCCCTCTCAATCAGCTTATGTTATAGTTTTAATGGTTTTGTATAGTACCTGTTAAGGCATTTTACCAAGGCCTTGTCTCAAAGGAATACAATTCTATCAGGGAGATTTTTCAATAACAACAGTGGTCCATTGAGAAAGTCAGTTTGAAACTGATTCAGTTACTGTTAGTTACTATTAGATACACATTAAAATGGTCCTAATTTGGGTGCTGCTCTGTGTGACCATTTTTTATTTCTTTTCTCCTTTGCCCTTGTAAATTTGAAGGTTTCACTGATGTTACATGGTAAGTAAGAAAGCTAGAGGCAAGTTGATATGGAATTCTTGTTCTTGGACTTTTTATTTTCTTGGGGGTCTTCTAAATTGGTTTTATAATATCTGCAGTGTATGATGAAATGGCCATTTTCTAGGCACATTATCTTGTGATTTTATGCAGAAAATAATTCATATTTATTATACTATTATTTAGAATTCTGTTAAGTTCATACAGAAATATAATTCACATTTATTATATTGTTGTTTAGAATTCTGTTAAAGAATGTGAAAACATTTAATGTACTTGCGCCATTATTTCTTTTTTTTTTTTCCCTGTACGCGGGCCTCTCACTGTTGTGGCCTCTCCCGTTGCGGAGCACAGGCTCTGGACGCGCAGGCTCAGCGGCCGTGGCTCACGGTCCCAGCCGCTCCGCGGCGTGTGGGATCTTCCCAGACCAGGGCACGAACCCGTGTCCCCTGCATTGGCAGGCGGACTCTCAACCACTGCGCCACCAGGGAAGCCCTATGAAAACTTGTAGAATAAAAATTAACTTGAAAAATATTATTCTTTGTGGAGAGGAAAAATGGTGGGGTTTTTATTGGTCTTTTCTATATGGATATATGAGGGCTAAATAGCCCATAAAAATTGTTTTACTAAATCTCAAACTGGGTTGTCTTTTTCCTTTGAAGACGCACAGCATGTTAAACATGATATCTCTTACGTGAGGCAGTTAAAGGGACTCATTCACAAGTGCGGCTCTGACTTGCTTAACGGGATTTTCAACTTGTTTTTAGAACCCCAGTGGCTCTCTTGCATGGTGCTTACAAATTAAGTTGTTTTTCTGCTGAAATACATATTTCAGTTATGTGTTCTTTAAAAGATTTAAAAAAAAATCTTGCTTTTTTATTCCTACACTTAAAAAAAATAAAAAATGTATGGATCATGCAATAAGTTATGAGTTATGAGACAGCATTTCAAATTACAATGCCTTTTCCCAGGGCAAATGCATGGAATGCTTCCCAGGACTTTTTGTATCCCTTGAGATTCAAATGTAAGATGGTTTCCCTGCCCCCACCATCTTATTTTGTTTGCTGCAATTATTTGTGTGTGATAAAGGTACCAGTTCATGAAGTACACTCCTTTTTTAAAGTATATAAACAAGTATCTATTTACTCCAGAATATGCCCTAAGCAAAATTAAGTGAGAGCATTTCCAAAGATGATTGAATCCAAAATTAAATATAAGTCTTGGAAAGGAAAACTTTAAATAAATGATAAAGTATTTCAAGTCCTCAGGGAATATTTTTTAATATTTGCAGATTGAAAACGGAGAATTGGCTGCTTAGTCTTTAAAAATAAAAGTTTTGGTTTCATTCAGTCCTTATATCACCATGAAAATATAGCATCTTAAAAAAGTATTACAACTATAGTTAGTGAATAGTAACGATGTTAAGAAATGCTGAATAGTAAGATTTTATTATATCTAATATCTTTCACACTCATAGGAATTTGAAAAATACTGTTTTCTCCAAGGGGAAAACATTTTATGTATCCATGCAAATGTAATATACAACCATATCTCAATGAGAAGTTGTATTTTAAAGTTTTCAGTAGTCAACTTCTATGGCACAAATCATACCCTTTAAATGATATGTATTTTCTATGACAGAAGCTGATCCACATATGTGTCATCTGTGCTCAGTCACGGAACATAATAAGGAAAGTACATTTTATAAGAATTATAACATGTCTCATTGGGGAAAAACCAAAGAATTTCTCTTGCTAAAAGTAGTGATCGTTAAGACATGAACAGATGGACCCTCAATGCAGAGGATGTAGTAACTATTTCCATGATACCATAGAAGGCATCTCCAAAGAATTAATGTCTAAGAAAATACATCTCTCTGGGAGAACATTTACAATTCACTCCTCTTACTTAGCAATTAATTCCTAAGTGCTGAATTCATATCCTGATATCTTTGAAATCGACTCTTGTTTTTGCCATTCAGGCAGCTTACTCCAAAAGAGCCCCCAATGTTGTCCTTATCTTCACCCCCACATGCTAGTTATTCCTTTAATCTTGGACATCCAGGCCATAGCTCTCTCTTTTGGCAAAGATCCTACTCAGATTAGCCTACTTTAACTGTAATATGCACAGCATCAGTGCCACTGTTTACCCCACCTCAGTCTACTCTGACCTGGGCTTAGTAAAACAGTTATTAGAAACACAAACAAACAAACTCAAAGGAACTTGTGTGTCAGAAGCAATGTGCTAGAGGAAGAGTCATGATGAATTTGAGTTTTCAGGACTGGATTATATCTAGACTATGATTCAAATGTTCATTCATTTTTCTCAGTGTTCTGGTGTTGAGTATACATAATGGTAAAATAAATATAAGCACACATTTTACACTCAACAAGCTTATAAGATAGTGAGAAAGACCGAATAGGCAACTGGTGGATACTGGAACACAGATTTCAAGAGAGAGAGGGGAAATTTTGAGTTCGGTTTAAAGTCTGTTGATGTAAGAGTGTCTGGGAGACCTTGCATAAGGTATTGTGATGCGTAGGTGTTGGAGATCATGGAGTAACTGGATCAGAAATTTGGATAGTCATTCACTCGTGTATATAGTAGTTAAAATCATTGGAATTAAAAAAAAAAACTCAGTGATGATTTTTAAAGTGAAAAAAACGACTGTCAGATGCTAAAAAAAACTGATTTTATTGAATTGAGCTATCAGTAGATACCTTTTTGGCCAAAATTCATTTTTTTTAATAAAATATGGTTATTGTCCAGTTGTGTTCTGTCCAAGTTCTTTATCTTATTGATAACAGTGTAGAGTTTTTGCAGAACAGCAGTATATTTGCTTTTCTCCTATTCTAGTTACATTTAACCTTTCCAGTCGACAGGACTAAGGAAATCTAGAAGCAGGAGAATATGTCAGAACTTACTGTCAGAATAAAGGTTAACTGAACTAAGATTCACCAATGACTCATCATGTATTATTATTTCCAGGCCCCTTAATCCTCTGTTAGTTGAAAAGCCTTAGTGTTTGATTGACAAACTTATGAATGTAGAAAAAAATCAACATGATATTTTACTGGCTACTATTTTTCAGATAGTCCTTATCAAAATTAAATTACTAAAAGATGATAGAATAGGCTTCATAACATAATTTGCTTATTAGAAATGTTCTACATGAGGACACCTAATGTCTTAAGTTAGGATGGCATTACTCACCACTTTTCTTGTTAGATTTATGGAAAATCTGTTTCTGAAGAAAACCAGAGGAGTTATCTTGTTTGAGTGTAAAGCAATGTTATTTCAGGTGCTTTCTTCAAGGAACTACATATTTGCTAACAAATAATTTCCCCAATATGATTTATTACACTTGGACTAAATAGTACATCTCTGTAGAGCTTTCACAAAAGAAAATAACATTATTCTCTACCTGATGGTAAACTGGTCTCCTTTACAGGATGATGGTTAACTGAAGGAACCACTATCAACTGTTTCATATGTGACATTTGCCTTATAGAATTGCAGAGAGAATATTCCCAAAATATACCATTAGGTTTTTATTTCAAATACTTCTAAACTTAGATGCAAAGTTTGCAACTTCGCAAAACAAACAAACAAAAAAACATTTTTTTCTTTGAATACTTTTAGAATATGCTTGGCTAGAGTAATTTAATGGCTAACAGAAACAAAAAGCAATGGAAAAGAAACACATAGTTCTGAGAAGTTAGCCACTGAGTGGGTCAGGCTAAAAAGAAAGGAATGAATTATATAAAGTGACAACAATATAAAAAATTATATAATAGGGTAAATACAGCCAGCCTGCATCACTTGTTCAACTGGGGTAGTCTGAATTCAGATTGCGCTATGTGAAAGCAACCATTTTCTATTTGTTTAAAAGGACTGTGGACTCAGCATCCATGATCTCATCTACAGTGATTAAACTTGCTATGATTTTTCACATATAAATCATTTTTATACAAAAATGCTTTTGTTTAGATAGCATGATAGCATGTGGTTGACTCAAATGCCTATATTCCATGTATTTTTTTCATAAATCATGACCTCAGGAATGCTGCAAATAGGTCCAAGTGATACATACTCTGATAGAGAATATAGAGCAATCATGATATATATAAGAAGTTTCTGAATTTTGTTACATTTATTGGGTAGTTGATTTTGCATTCTTCTCATTTAAATCTATGCTCAAGTCTCAACGAGTATTTTCTCTGCAAAAAAAATTCAGAGATTTTTGCTATAATAAAATCAATTTTCCATGCCAACTCTTATCCAACTTCCCATAGCTGTAGTGGACTCTGTCCTATCACTAGCATCAAACATATTCAGTCTTATTATTTGACAGATACAGAAATTAAGACCCAAGTTAATGGCTTTTCCCGTATCCTATAGTTGGTGATTATATAATACCTTCATAAAAGTTAAAATGCTGGACTTCCCTGGTGGTCCAGTGGTTAAGACTCTGCGCTTCCAATGCAGTGGGCATGGGTTTGATCCCTGGTTGGGGAACTAACATCCTATATGCCGCTCAGCGTGTCCAAAAAGAGAAAAAAAAGAAGTTAAAATGCCAAGTCCATATTTACAAAATGAGGCAACACTGTGAAGAGGTGCTGATTGTCCATACAACTGAGTGTGAGGTGATCCCTTTCCTCATGAGTCTTCTGTCTGAGAGCTGGCTTAATCACATATGTAAAAATCTTTTATTTAGAAATTTTAATTTGTATATTTATTCTTTATTGTCTCCAACATCCTCCACCTTAGATCCCCACACATAACAATCTACCTCATGAAAAGTAAGTATAATTAGCCTTAGGTGTTACCTGCCATTTTACTTTTTTGCTAGTTCAGAATAAGGTGTCTCAAGTATCTGAAGACAGTTTGCCAAGTTCAAGTATGAAGACTGGGTCATTGAGTCCTATTCCTGGCATTCTCATTTTGTCGAGAAAAACCTAAAACTTTTGGTGACCCTGTGCATGATATGATTCTCTGGATTCTTTGCTTAGAACATGACAAATTATCCATCACAAACTCAAGGAAGTTAAACAGCTGCTTCTCTTTTCTATTCCAAACCATTATCTTAATACTGAAGCATTATATTCAGAGAGGTTTCTTTTCCATTGTTTTCTAGCTGTGACAAGAGGATAATCCTATGTGAGCAACAAACTGTAAAGAATACTAAACTGAACAGTAAAGTTGAAAGAGAAATATAGGACAAAGTGATTTTGATACATATACTTAATATTGTTGCCCATGAAATATTAAGAACAAATACACTGTAAGCTGTTCAAAATGTGAAAAATGATTTTACATATCTAAGCCAAGATTTCTGTTATAAATTTATAAAGGAAGTGATTCTGGGAAGAGTGAATTGGAGTGCATGTCCCCAGCGTTCCTCCCAGTCGAATTAGCTACTGCTTCACAAGTTCCCTCCAGACCAAATATTATTTTGGGGAATGTGTCATCCCACATTAAGCCTTACTGAACCATGTTGCAAAACTCTTGCCAGTTCAATACTTAAGGGTCAGTGAACCACTTGGCAAGAGTGGATGAGGGTAGGGGAAGGGTCACATGATATCTAGGGAATGAATAGTTTTCAGTCAGTCCTCTAAAAACGCAAAATAAGACAAATGGTCTTCTTTTCTATTATGAATATCTCACTCAAAACACAGCAAGGGGCTTCCCTGGTGGCGCAGTGGTTAAGAGTCCACCTGCTGATGCCGGGGACGTGGGTTCGTGCCCTGGTCCGGGAAGATCCCACATGCCGCGGAGCAGCTGGGCCTGTGAGCCATGGCCGTTGGGCCTGCACGTCCGGATCCTGTGCTCCATAACGGGGAAAGGCCACAACAGTGAGAGGCCCGCGAATCGCAAAAACAAACAAACAAACAAACAAAAACACAGCAAGGCTGCCCTTGTCCTTTTGATTATTGATGACTCCCTTTCTTCATAAGGCTAACTTACACTCTACATGGTGATAGGTAAACGCTAGTAGGGAGAGAAGGAGAAGAGGAGGAGAGAAAACCTTTCAAGGAGTGATAGAAATGCCTATGTAAAGACACCTTCTTTAATGAAGAAGATGGCTATTGAAAAGAGTATTGTATAAGTCTGAATTACTAAGTGTGGTGGGAATGAGGCCTTCCATGGCTTTTGTTTTGTGCAACACCTCTTCCAGAATGATATCATCTCCACCCATGGATTTTACTTTTCCTCTGTATATTATTTTCTCAAACTCCAAACTTTCAAACTTCAAAGTCTTCTGCCCAGAAAAGTCTCCATAGCTCTAGAACTCAACTTCTTATCACAGGAATATGTTAGTCAATAGATATCACAAAATCATCATATTCGAAACCGTAGTAGATTTTCGAAGTTACAAATTTGCCCTTCTTCCTATATACCAAGGTGACTGTATAATTTATCATTCAATCTGGGACACTTTTGAGAATTAAAGATCATTCTGTTAATAATGATAAGGCCAGCAGGCCTAGAGAGGGACTGTCTTGGGCAAATGGCCTGTGTGATCTTCGTGCTTCTACTGCATCTTGTTAAATTCTCCATCCAGTCTGAAAACTTAGGAAATAGTAATCAACATTTGTCTGGTACCTCACTGCTCATTAGGTCTTATCAATTTTACCACTATTTTATTTTTTTAAATTGGATCTTTCAGATCCACCAGAGAGCAAACAGCAGAAGCAAGAACTATAATCCTGCAACTTGTGAAATGAAAACCACACTCACAGAAAGGTAGAAAAAGTGAAAAGGCAGAGGACTATGTACCAGATGAAGGAACAATATAAAACCCCAGAAAAACAACTAAATGAAGTGGCAATAGGCAAACTTCCAGAAAAAAAATTCAGAATAATGATAGTGAAGATGATCCAGGACCTTGGAAAAAGATTGGAGGCAGAGATCGAGCAGATGCAAGAAATGTTTAACAAAGACCTAGAAGAATTAAAGAACAAACATCTAGAAGAATTAAAGAACAAATAAAAAGAGATGAACAATACAATAACTGAAATGAAAAATACACTAGAAGGAATCAATAGCAGAATATCTGAGGCAGAAGAATGGATAAGTGACCTGGAAGACAGAATGGTAGAATTCACTGCTGCGGAACAGGATAAAGAAAAAAGAATGAAAAGAAATGAAGACAGCCTAAAAGACCACTGGGACAACATTAAATGCACCAACGTTTGCATTATAGGGGTCCCAGAAGGAGAAGAGAGAAAGGACCTGAGAAAATATTTGAAGAAATTATAGTCAAAAACTTCCCTAACATAGGAAAGGAAATAGCCAGCCAAGTCCAGGAAATGCAGAGTCCCAGGCAGGATAAACCCAAGGAGAAACAGGCCGAGATACATAGTAATCAAATTGACAAAAATTAAAGACAAAAATTATTGAAAGCAACAAGGGAAAAATAACAACATACATGGGAACTCCCATAAATTTAACAACTGATTTCTCAGCAGAAACTCTACAAGCCAGAAGGGAGTGGCATGATATATTTAAAGTGATGAAAGGGAAGAACCTACAACCAAGATTACTCTTCCTGGCAAGGATCTCTTTCAGATTCAATGGGGAAATCAAAAGCTTTACAGACAAGCAAAAGCTAAGAAAATTCAGCACCACCAAATCAGCTCCACAACCAATGCACAGGGAACATCTCTAAGTGGGAAACAGAAGAGAAGAAAAGGACCTACAAAAACAAATCCAAAACGATTAAGAAAATGGTAATAGGATCATACATATCAATAGTTACCTTAAATGTGAATGGATTAAATGCTCCAACCAAAAGACACAGGCTCACTGAATGGATACAAAAACAAGACCCATATATATGCTGTCTACAAGAGACCCATTTCAGACTAGGGACACATACAGACTGAAAGTGAAGGGATGAAAAAAGATATTCCATGCAAATGGAAATCAAAAGAAAGCTAGAATAGCAATACTCATATCAGATAAAATAGACTTTAAAGAAGGTTACAAGAGACAAGGAAGGACACTACATAATGATCAAGGGATCAATCCAAGAAGGTATAACAATTATAAATATATATGCACCCCACATAGGAGCACCTCAATACTTAAGGCAAATGCTAACAGCTATAAAAGAGGAACTTGACAGTAACACAATAATACTGGAGTACTTTAACAGCGCACTTACACCAATGGATAGATCATCCAGACAGAAAATAAGAAAACACAAGCTTTAAATGACACAATAGGCCAGATAGATTTAATTGATATTTATAGGACATTCCATCCAAAAACAACAGAATACACTTTCTTCTCAAGTGCATATGGAACATTCTTCAGGATAGATCACATTTTGAGTCACAAATCAAGCCTCAGTAAATTTAAGAAAATTGAAATCATATCAAGCATCTTTTCTGACCACAACGCTATAGATTAGAAATCATATCAAGCATCTTTTCTGACCACAACGCTATGAGATTAGAAATCAATTACAGGGAAAAAAATTTAAAAACACAAACACATGGAGGCTAAACAATACGTTACTAAATAACCAAGAGATCACTGAAGAAATCAAAGAGGAAATCAAAAAATACCTAGAGGGCTTCCCTGGTGGCACAGTGGTTGAGAGACCGCCTGCCGATGCAGGGGACACGGGTTTGTGTCCCAGTGCGGGAAGATGCCACATGCCGTGAAGCAACTAGGCCTGTGAGCCATGGCCACTGAGCCTGCGTGTCCGGAGCCTGTGCTCTGCAACGGGAGAGGCCACAACAGTGAGAGGCCCGTGTACTGCAAAAAAACAAAACAAAAAACCTAGAGACAAGTTACAATGAAAACACAACAATCCAAAACCTATTGGATGCAGCAAAAGCACTTCTAAGAGGGAAGTTTATAGCAATACAGTCCTAGCTCAAGCAACAAGAAAAATCTCAAATAATCTTACACCTAAAAGAACTAGAGAAAGAACAAACAAAACCCAAAGTTAGTAGAAGGAAAGGAATCATAAAAATCAGAGCAGAAATAAATGAAATAGAAACAAAGAAAACAATAGCAAAGATCAATAAAACTAAAAGCTGGTTCTTTGAGAAGATACACAAAATTGATAAACCTTTAGCCAGACTCATCAAGAAAAAGAGGGACAGGACTCAAATCAATAAAATTTGAAATGAAAAAGGAGAAGTGACAATGGACACCTCAGAAATACAAAGCATCATAAGAGACTACTACAAGCAGCTCTACGCCAATAAAATGGACAACCTGGAAAAAATGGACAAATTTTTAGAAAGGTATAACTTTCCAAGACTGAACCAGGAAGAAAAAGAAAATATGAACAGACCAATCACAGGTAATGAAATTGAGAGTATGATTAAAAATCTTCCAACAAACAAACGTCCAAGACCGGATGGCTTCACAGGTAAATTCTATCAAACATTTAGAGAAGAGCTAACAGCCATCCTTCTCAAACTCTTCCAGAAAATTGCAGAGGAAGGAACCCTCTCAGAATCATTCTACAAGGCCACCATCACCCTGATACCAAAAACAGAAAAAGATACTACAAAAAAAGAAAATTACAGACTAATATCACTGATGAACATAGATGCGAAATTCCTCAACAAAATACTAGCAAACAGAATCCAACAACACATTAAAAGGATCATACAGCATGATCAAGTGGGATTTATCCCAGGGATGCAAGGATTCTTCAATATATGCAAATCCATCTATGTGATACACCATATTAACAAACTGAAGAATAAAAACCATATGATCGGGCTTCCCTGGTGGTGTAGTGGTTGAGAGTCCGCCTGCCGATGCAGAGGACGTGGGTTCGTGCCCCGGTCTGGGAAGATCCCACATGCCACGGAGCGGCTAGGCCCGTGAGCCATGGCCGCTGAGCCTATATGTCTGGAGCCTGTGCTCCACAATGGGAAAAGCCACAACAGTGAGAGGCCCGCGTACCGCCAAAAAAAATATGCATATGATCATCTCAATAGATGCAGAAAAAGCTTTTGACAATATTCAACACCCATTTATGATAAAAACTATCCAGAAAGTGGGCATAGAGGGAACCTCCCTCAACATAATAAAGGCCATATATGACAAACCCACAGCCAACATCGTCCTCAATGGTGAAAAACTGAAAACATTTCCTCTAAAATCAGGAATAAGACAAGGATGTCCACTCTCGCCACTCTTTTTCAGCATAGTTTTGGAAGTCCTAGCCATGGCAATCAGAGAAGAAAAAGAAATAAAAGGAATACAAACTGGAAAAGAAGAAGTAAAGCTGTCACTGTTTGCAGATGACATGATACTATACGTAGAGAATCCTAAAGATGCCATGAGAAAACTACTAGAGCGAATCAATGAATTTGGTAAAGTTGCAGGATACAAAATTAATGCATAGAAATCTCTTGCATTCCTATACACTAACAATGAAAGATCAGAAAGAGAAATTAAGGAAACAATCTCATTCACCATTGCAAGAAAAACAATAAAATACCTAGGAAGAAACCTACCTAATGAGGTAAAAGATTTGTACTCAGAAATCTGTAAGACACTGATAAAAGAAATCAAAGATGACACAAACAGATGGACAAATATACCATGTTCTTGGATTGGAAGAATGAATATTGTGAAAATGACTATAATACCCAAAGCAATCTATTTTTTACGGAACTAGAAGAAAAAATGTTAAAATTTGTATGGAGACACAAAAGACCCCAAATAGCCAAAGCTATCTTGAGGGAAAAAAACCGAGCTGGAGGAAACAGACTCCCTGACTTCAGACTATACTACAAAGCTACAGTAATCAGGACAATATGGTACTGGCACAGAATCAGAAATATAGATCAATGGAACAGGATAGCCCAGAGATAAACCCATGTACCTATGGTCAACTAATGTATGAAAATGGAGGCAAGTATATATAATGGAGAAAAGAGAGTCTCTTCAGTAAGTTGTGCTGGGAAAACTAGGTAGCTACATGTAAAAGAATGAAATTACAACACTCCCTAACACCATACACAAAAATAAACTCAAAATGGATTAAAGACCTAAATGTTAGACCAAACACTATAAAACTCTTAGAGGAAAACATAGGAAGTACATTCTCTGACATAAGTCACAGCAAGATCTTTTTTGACCCACCTCCTAGAGTAATGGCAATAAAAAGAAAAATAAACAAATGGGACCTAGTGAAACTTAAAAGCTTTTACACAGCAAAGGAAACTATAAACAAGATGAAAAGACAACCCTCAGAATGGGAGAAAATATTTGCAAGTGAATCAATGGACAAAGGATTAATCTCCAAAATATACAAGCAGCTCATGCAGCTCAGTATTAAAAAAAACAAACAACCCAATCAAAAAATGGACAGACCTAAATAGACATTTCTCCAACAAAGACATACAGATGGCCAAGAAGCACATGAAAAGCTGCTCAACATCACTAATCATTTGAGAAATGCAAATCAAAACCACAATGAGGTATCACCTCACACCAGTTAGCATGGGCATCATCAAAAAATCTACAAACAACAAATGTTGGAGAAGGTGTGGAGAAAAGGAAACCCTCTTGCACTGTTGGTGGGAATGTAAATGGATACAACTACTATGGAGAATAGTATGGAGGTTCCTTTAAAAACTAAAAATAGAATTACCATATGACCCAGGAATCCCACTACTGGGCATATACCCAGAGAAAACCATAATTCAAAAAGACACATGCACCCCAATGTGCATTGCAGCACTATTTACAATAGCCAGGTCATGGTAGCAACCTAAATGCCCATCGACAGACAAATGGATAAAGAAGATGTGGTACATGTATACAACGGAATATTACTCAGCCATAAAGGGAATGAAATTGGGTCATTTGTAGAGACGTGGATGTATCTAGAGACTGTCATACAGAGTGAAGTAAGTCAGAAAGAGAAAAACAAATTTTGCATATTAATGCATATATGTGGAATCCAGAAAATTGGTACAGTGAACCGCTTTGCAAGGCAGAAATAGAGACACAGATTTAGAGAACAAACATATGGACACCAAGCGGGGAAAGCGGGGAGCAGGGCCGTGGTGCTGGTGGGATGAATTGGGAGATTGGGATCGACATATATACTAATATGTATAAAATGGATAACTAATAAGCTGCTGTATAAAAAACAAAATTTAAAAAATATAAATTGGATCTTTCGTGCCTAGTCATATAGTTGCTCCTTAGTTAAGATACTCACCATTTCTTTCCTGGACTTGAAAAGATCCTAGTTGGTCCCTGGGATTTCAATATTCCCTTTTTCCAATATTCCCCCATGAGGAGGATTTTCCTAAGGTAAGTATCTAGTCTAATCATTTTCTTCTCAGAAACTTTTAAATATTCTTGTCACTTAAATGCTTCTTATAATCTAGAGCCAGTTTTAGTTTTTTGCTTTAACTGCTCTAGCTCCCCGACCTGTAACTGTGACTGTAGCCTCATGCAGCTTCTTCTAGTTTCCTGAACTCAACCATACTTCTGACATTGTGATGTCTTTATCAAAGTTGGGCCCTATTTCTGAGAAGTCCTTCCTCTATCTTATGAATAAGATACAGTTAAAGTCCCTCAATTACCTTTTAATATTACATTTTTAGAACACTCTAAAAGCACAGAATATTTTCCTTTTTTAAATTTATTTTTCCTTTTTTATTTTTATTTTTATTTTTTTGCAGTACGCAGGCCTCTCACTGTTGTGGCCTCTCCCGTTGCGGAGCACAGGCTCCAGACGGGCAGGCTCAGCGGCCATGGCTCACGGGCCCAGCCGCTCCGCAGCATGTGGGATCCTCCCGGACCAGGGCACGAACCCGTGTCCCCTGCATTGGCAGGTGGACTCTCAACCACTGTGCCACCAGGGAAGCCCCCCATTTTTTAATTTTTATTTTTTATTTTATTTTATTTATTTATTTATTTTTTTTCTTGCGTTATGCGGGCCTCTCACTGTTGTGGCCTCTCCCATTTGTGGAGCACAGGCTCCGGACGCGCAGGCTCAGTGGCCATGGCTCACGGGCCCAGCCGCTCCGCGGCATGTGGGATCTTCCCGAAACGGGGCACGAACCCGTGTCTCCTGCATCGGCAGGCGGACTCTCAAGCACTGCGCCACCAGGGAAGCCCCATTTTTTTATTTTTGAAATTCTAGAAAGACTGGCTGTGAGTTAAATGTTGTCTTTATCACCAAGAACCTCTTCATTTTAAAGGCAGATAATAGGGTCAAAAAATCAAGAACAAAAATCAAGGTCAAAACTTCACATGATGTTTAAGTGTTAAAAAAAAATGTCTTCTAGAGTCTGTTACTGATTTCATTTTACCTTCAAAATCCCAATCTGCTGTTAATGAGTATAAATCTTAAAATAACCAATTAATTATAGTTTATCTCCCATTGATGTAAGTTTTAAAAATTGTTTTCTGGCTTTTCTTGTTGCTGTAAAGAAGTCTGTTGTCATTTTAATTAACAGCTACACTTTCTGTCTAGTAGTTTTTTATAATTTTGATTTTAAATCTTTTAATTATTGCAAAATATAATGTACATTAGGAAAAGAGGCAGAACTTACACAGCTCAGTAAAATTATTGCAAATCAAAAACATATAAGCACCAGTTGCTCACAACTCCAAAAACCCCTCTTTTGCCTCCAGCTATCTTCACCAAGGGAACAGTCTTCTGAATTTGATTGTAATAGTATCATTGTTTTTCTTGAATTGTACCATCTAAGGATGTGCTCCCCCCAAAAAAATTAGAGTTTAATTTTGTCTTGTTTTTGAAATTACCTAAATGGATCTGTGTAGTTAATATATTCATTTTGTCTGACTTTCACTTAACACTCTGTGAGATTTGTCTATGTGACAGTAGATATTTACTTCCTTGCCCTACTGTCTTTAGTATTCCACTGTATGAATATTACCATTTTTTAATCCATTTGGCTGTGATAAATATTTAGATTGCCTAAATTTTTGACTATTAAAAATAATACTGCATGAACATTCTTGCCCATGCCTGTTAACACACATGGGCTTGTCTCTCTGTTGAATATAATTCTAGCAATGATGTTGCTATATCATAGGGGTTATCTATCTTCATTATTGACAGATAATTTTAAACTAGCTTTCAGAGTGTTTGTATCAATTGACATTCCCAGATGTAGTGTTGGAGTGTTCCTTGGGCTCCACGTCTACACCAATACCTGATGTTATGAGTTTGTTTTTATTATAAATGTTCTAATTGGTGAGGATTAATATTTCACTGTTATTAAAATTTTATTTCCTTGATTACTAATGAGTTTGAGTGTCCTCTTAACATGTTTATTAGCCATTTAGGAATCCTGTTTTTTTTTTGAAGTGAATGTTCAAACATTTGCTCATATTTTCCCTCTCTTTTCTTGTTGGTTATTAGAGTTTATCTGTATACATTTGTGCCCCCCTTATCCGTGGTTTTGCTTTCTGTGGTTTCAGCTACCTGTGGTTAACCATCGTCCAAAAATACTAAATGGAAAATTACAGATATTAACAATTCTGGGGTGTTACACTGCCCACTGTTCTGAGTAGTTTGATGAAATATCACGATGTTCTGCTTTATTCCTCACCTCCCCCGGGATGTGAATCATCACTTTGTCCAGCATATCATTCCTGTTTGTCTCTTACTAGCTATCTCCATTATCACTGTTGAGATAACATAGCCCTTGTGTCAAGTAACCCTATATAATGGCCCCATAGTGCAAAAGTAGTGATGCTGGCAATTCAGATATGACAAAGAGAAGCCATAAAGTGCTTCTTTTAAATAAAAGGTTAAAGTTCTTGACCTAATAAGGAACGAAAAAATTGTATGTGTGGTTGCTAAGATCTATGGTAAGAACAAATCTCCTATTCATAAAATTGTGAAAAAGGAAAAAGAAATTCATGCTAGTTTTGCTGTCACACCTCAGGCTGCAAAAGTTATGGCCACAGTGCCTGATAAGTGCTTAAAGATAGAAAAGGTATTAAATTTGTACAATAAGATATTTTGAGAGAGCCCACATTCACATGACTTTTATTACAGTATATTGTTATAATTATTCTATTTTATTATTAGTTACGGTTGATAATCTCTTACTGTGCCTAATATATAAATTAAACTTTATCACAGGTATGTAAATATATGTAGGAAAACACACTGTATTAATATATATAGGGTTTGGTACTATCTGTGGTTTCAGGCATTCACTGGGGGTCTTAGAAGGAACTTATCCCCTGTGAATAGCGGAGAACTACGTATTCTACCTTTTGTCAGTTATACACAGAGCAAATATCTTCCACCATTTTGTGGCTTGTATTTTCATTCTCTTAATAGCTTTTTGGTAAACAGTAATGTTTAATTTTAATACACTCCAGTGTAATTTTGTTTCTTACTTACCCAAACTTGCTGTATCACAATATGGTAAAAATGATGTTTTATATTAACTTCTATAACATGTGCTGTTTTAGTTTTTACATTTAAATCTGTAGACCACTTACAAATGATATTTATACATGGTATGAGAAAGGGTTCAAGTATATTGTTTTCCATATGAATATCACATTGTCCCATCTTTTATTGAAAATACTGTCCTTTTCCCATTATTCTGTAGTGGTACCTTCTCATAGAGGTGTTTTTTTGTTGTCGTTGTTATTGTTTTTTTACATCTTTATTAGATTATAATTGCTTTACAATGGTGTGTTAGTTTCTGCTTTATAACAAAGTGAATCAGCTATACATATACATATATCCCCATATCTCCTCTCTCTTGCATCTCCCTCCCACCCTTCCTATCCCACCCCTCTAGGTGGTCACAAAGCACCGAGCTGATCTCCCTGTGTTATGCGGCTGCTTCCCACTAGCTATCTATTTTATGTTTGGTAGTATATATATGTCCATATCACTCTCTCACTTCGTCCCAGCTTACCCTTCCCTCTCCCCATGCCCTCAACTCCATTCTCTATGTCTACGTCTTTATTCCTGTTCTGCCCCTAGATTCTTCAGAACCATATTTTTTTTTTAGATTTCGTAGAGTTTTTATATATGTCTGAATTTGTTTCTGCACGATCCTTTCTATTTCATTGACTTATCTGTCTTCGTGCCAATATTATTTTGTCTTAATTATTATAATGTTATAAGTTGTTAATTATGATAATGTTAGGAATTTTGATGATATTGTGATAACATAATATGTCCTATATTTTGCTTCTTCATGAGTGTCAATTATTCTTTCTTTACTCTTTGCCTTTCAATATAAATTTTGCTTATTTTTTTATATTTTATTTTTATTTGCTATTAATCAAGTTCACATCTATAGTGACTAAACATTAAGTTGGCAAATGTTTTATTAAGTATCATTTGATACCTTCACTTTTTAAAGACCCCACAAAATACCTATTTTTTTCTCCTGCAATTCTAATGTCAGTTAACTTATTTTTTAAATGTTTCATTTACTGTGTTTTTTATTAAATAAACTTATACCCCCTTCATGCATTTCTCATTTCTCATACACATATGCATACACAAACCTGATAGGATTTTAATCCATTTTGAGAGAAATGAGATGTTTATGGTTTCATGTTTCAAATCCATGAACATGCTCTATTCATTTAAGTCTTCTTTAATTTCTCTCAGTGATATTTTATACTTTTATGCAAGTGACTGTATATATTTTTTGCTGGATTAATTCTAGATATTTGCTGTTTGTAATGTTGTTGTAAATGGTATATTTTTACATTTTTTCTATTGTTTGTCAGTGTAAGAAATATAAATGATTCTTGCACATTAACCACTGCTAAATTTTACTGATTATCATTCTTTTTTTAATCAGTTACTTTTTAGTAGTTTAATAGAAGAAAAATACCCATTACTTAATTTTTAGAAAGTATAGATTTCAAACTTCAAAAATAGCACAGAAGGTACTATTATTATATAATCAAGAGTTACTTTATTAATGCATACTTAAGTGTCTTTTTTTAAATTGGAGTATGGTTGACTTAGAATACTGTGTTAGTTTCAGGTGTACAGCATAGTGATACAGTATTTTTGCAGATTATATTCCATTATAGGCTATGGGTATAGTCTCCTGTGCTATACAGTAAATCTTTGTTGCTTTTCTGTTTTATATACGGAAATTTGTATCTGTTAATCTCTTACCCCTAATTTGTCCCTCCCCTCTTCTTTCTCCTCTTTGGTAACCACAAATGTCTATGTCTGTGAGTCTGTTTCTGTTTTGTATTTATATTCATTTGTATTATTTTTTAGGTTCCATATCTAAGTGATATCATATAGTACTTGTCATTTCTCTGTCTGACTTACTTCACTAAGCATAATGTTCTCTAGGTCCATACACGTTGTTGAAAATGGCAATATTTCATTATTTTTTATTGCTGAGTAATATTCCATTGTATGTATACCACATACTCTGAATCTAGTCATCTTTTCATGGGCATTAGAGTGGCTTCCATGTCTTGACTATTGTAAATAGTACTCCTATGAACATTAAGGTGCATCTATCATTTCAAATTAGTATTTTATTTTTTTCAAAATATATTCCCAGGAATGGAATTGCTGGATCATATGGTAGTTCTACTTTTAGTTTTTAAGGGACCTCCATACTGTTTTCCATAGTGGCTACACTAACTTACTTTCCCACCTCAGTGTATGAGGGTTCCCTTTTCTCTACATCATTTATAACATTTGTTATTGGTAGATTTTTTGAGGATAGTCATTCTGACAGGTGTAAGGTGATACCTCATTGTGGTTTTGATTTGCATTTCTGTAATAATTAATGATGTTGAGCAGCTTTTCATGCACTTAGCCATCTGTATGTGTTCTTTGGGAAAATGTCTATTCAAGTCTTCTGCCCATTTTTAGATTAGATTTTTGAGTTGTAGGAGTTGTTTGTATATTTTGGATATTAACCTCTTGTTGCTTGCATCATTTGCAAATATTTTCTCCCATTCCGTACGTTGTTTTTTCTTTTTGTTGAAGGTATCCTTTGCTGTGCAAAAGCTTTTAAGTTGGATTAGGTCCCATTTGTTTATTTTTTGTTTTTAGTTCTTTTGCCTTGGGAAACTGATTTAAGAAAATATAGCTACAATTTAAGTCAGAGTGTTTTGTCTATGCATGCTTCCAGTTCTATGGTTTGATGTCTTACATTTGGTCTTTAAATGATTTTGAATTTACTTTTATATATGGTGTGAAGGAATGTTCTAAGTTCCTTGTTTTACATGTGGCTACCCAGCTTTCCCAGCACAACTTGTTGAAGAGACTGTGTTTTCTCCATTGTATATTCTTGCCTACTTTGTTGTAGATTAATTGACTGTAGGTCCCTATGTTTTGTTTGTTTGTTTGATGTGATTTTAAATGTGATTGTTTTTTTACATTCTCTTTCTGATATTTCGTTATTAGTGTATAGAAATGCAACAGATTTCTGTGTATTAACCTTGCTGAATTCATTTATTCTAATAATTTTTGGGTGGAGAATTTTGGATTCTCTATATAGAGTATCATGTCTTCTGCAAATAGTGACAGTTTTACCTCTTCCCTTCCAATTTGGATAACTTTTATTTATTTTTCTTGTCTGATTGCTGTGGCTAGGACTTCCAATACTATGTTAAATAGACGTGGTGAGCATATGCATTCTTGTCCCTGAATTTAGTGGGAAGGCTTTCATTTTTTCTTTATTGAATATTATGTTGGCTGTGGGTTTATCATAAATGGTCTTTATTATGTTGAGATATGTTCCCTTATACCCACTTTGATGAGAGTTTTTATCCTGAATGGATGTTGAATTTTGTCAAATGCTTTTTCTGCCTCTGTTGAGATAATCATATGGCTTTTGTCTTTTCTTTTGTTGATGTGTTGTATCAACTGAGTGATTTGCATATGTTGAAACATCCTTGTGACTCTGGAATAAATCCAACTTGATCATGGTGTATGATCCTTTTAATGTATTGTTGGATTCAGTTTACTAATATTTTATTGAGGGTTTTTACATCTATATTCATCAGAGATATTGCCCAAATTTTGTAATATCTTTGTCTGATTTTGGTATTAAGGTAATGGTGGCCTCATAGAATGAATTTGGGCTTGTTCCCTCCTCTTCAATTTTTTGAAGTAGCTTGAGGAGAATAGGTGTAAGTTTTTCTTTATATTTTTGGTAGAATTTCCCAGTGAAGCCATCCAGTCCTGGACTTTTGTTTTCAGGTAGTTTTTTGTTTGTTTGTTTTTGTTTTTTTAATTACAGATTCTATTTCACTTCTAGTGAGCAGTCTATTCAAATTGTGTGTTTCTTCTTGTCTCAGTCCTTGTAGGCTGTATGTTTCTAGAAGATTGTCCTTCTAGGTTGTCCAATTTGTTGGCGTATAACTGTTCACAGTGCTCTCTTATGATTTTTTTTGGTATCTCTTGATTTCAGTTGCTTTTTCTCTTCTTCCATTTTTAAATTTTATTTGTGTCCTTTTTTCTTCTTGGCGAGTCTGGCTAGAGGTTTGTCAACTTTGTCTTTTCAGAAAAACAGCTCCTGGTTTTATTGATCTTTTCTATTGTTTTTAAAATCTGTTTTATTTATTATCTCATCTTTATTATTTCCTTCCTTCTGCTGATTTTGGGTTTTCTTTGCTCTTTTTCTAATTCTTTTAGATGGTAGGTTAGGTTATTTATTTGAGATTTTTCTTGTTTCTTGATGAAGGTTTGTATTACTATGAATTTTCTTCTTAGAACTGCTTTTGTTGTATCCCACAGATTTTGTAAAGTTGTGTTTTTATTTTCATTTGTCTCTAGGTATTTTTTGATTTCATCATTCACCCATTGGTTTGTTAGTAGCATGTTGTTCAGACTCTAACTGTTCATTCTTTTCCTGTTTTTCTTTCTGTGGTTGATTTCTAGTTTCATACCATTGTGGTCAGAAAAGATGCTTGAAATAAAAAAGATGAAGTGTACCGGACCACACCTCCTGCCCCCAAGCCTCTTCTGTATCCCTAGATTGAGTCTTCTCCCAGGACCTGCCTGCCTGGATCAAGCACCAAGCTGTGGCGTGTGATGGGCAAGGCTGGAGCATTCACTCAGCTGGGAGCAGGGACTGTGGTGTGCTGCTTGTGGTGGTTCAAGAAGCTGTGTGGCCTTTAGAATGAGTGGAGACCAGGTGTTCACCCAGCTGCTATTGGGAAGTGTGGTGAAGCAGCAGTCACTTGTTCAGAGCTCTCTTTGCCTTGTCTGTTGGCAAGCCAGCATCTGCACATGCCTCACGGGTGGATTCTAGGCTTCTCCATCCTTTTGTCTGCCCCAGGGGTTCTTCCAGCAGCCAAGGGGGCTTGTCTTCTCCACATACAAACCCAGGACTGCGATGCCCAGTCTGTGGCTTGACCCACTTGTGTCCCAGGGCAGTAGTCTGTCCATGTGGTCTTTGCTTTTTTCTTAGGCCCTTCCCAGGGGCACAAGTCTCAACCTGATGCTTCCTTCCCCCCGTCCTATCCAGTTATTTGGGAATCTTTCTTGCAGCCTGGATTGTATAGTTCTTCTGCCTTTTTCCAGTTAGTTTTCCATGAGAATTTTTCCATGTGTAGATGTACTTTGATGTGTTTGTGGGGTGAGGTGAGCTCCATGTCCTCTTACTCCACCATCTTGATCCCCTCCTACTGATTCTAATTCTATATTTGTTTCTTATTTTACATTTTCTACAAATTCCATTATCTGTGAACAAATTTAAAGATTTAAAATGTCTCCTTTTCAAAATCTTATGTCTTTCTTTCTCTCTGTTTTTTTTAATGTACAGCTTAGAACCACCAGTACTAAATTGAATTAAAATGATGTTAGTGGACATTCTTGTCTCATTCCTGATCTTAAAAGGAAAGCTTTCAACACTTCACCATTGTGTGTGATGTTTGCTCTGGGTCTCTTGTGGTTCCTCTTTATCAGGTTAATATTTCCTTCTAATCTTAGTTTGTTAAGAATTTACTACAGGATTTAGTATCGAATTATTTCACTTTTTTTGCATCTATTGAGATGATCATAAGATTTTATTACTTTTTATTTCTCTGTGATCAGCAGGAAAAAAGTTGTACAAAGACATAGATAGGGTTAAGAATACCCAATAGGAATTGGTAGAGCACATCAAAAGAATTTATAGTGGGGAAGCTTTTTTAAAAAAAATATTTATTTATTTTATTTATTTAGTCTCCTTATTTTTTTGGCTGTGTTGGGTCTTAGTTGCGGCACATAGGATCCTTGTTGAGGCATGCGGGATCTTTTTCGTTATGGCATGTGGTCTGCTTGGGTTTCTCTCTAGTTGCAGTGCACAGGCTTCTCTCTAGTTGTGGTATGTGGGTTTTTTTCCTCTGGCTGTGGCGTCTGGGCTCCAGAGCATGTGGGCTCTGTAGTTTGTGGCACATGGGCTCTCTAGTTGAGCGCAAGCTCAGTAGTTGTGGCGTGTGGGCTTAGTTGTCCCATGGCATGTAGGATCTTAGTTCCCCCACCAGGGATTGAACCCTCGTCCCCTGCATTGGAAGGTGGATTCTTTACCCCTGGACCACCAGGGGTATCCCTGGGAAAGCTTTATTATATCAAAGCCAAAAGGATAGGAAGGCAGTGGTTACCTAACTTTTGTGAAATACAAAGCTGTAAGAGAGGACCACCTGATCAAAGATTTAATTGGGGGTTGATAAATGCAACAGTCCAAATGGACAGCATGATGGAGAGAAAACTGCATGAATAGATATCTGATATCACTTTTCTATTGTCTTCTTTTGCCAGTGTCTTCTACTGACCTATCAGACTAGGAAGCAGTTGAAGCTTATCAACATGCCAGGGCACAGCTTAGGGCGGAGATGAGTAAAGAATGATCGTAGAGATGCTAATGGGAATAATGAGAAGAGATCTATTAATATGGTGAGTTACATGGATTGATTTTGAAACCATATTGCATTCCCAGTATAAATCCAACTTGGGTGTGACTTAATATCCTTTTAGTGCATTGCTAAATTTGGTTTGTGAACATTTTATTTAGGATTTTTACATATGTGATCGTAAGAGTGATTTTTATTCATGATGAACTTGTCAGATTTTGGAGTCAAGGTTACTCTGGTCATATAAAGTAAGGTGTGTACTACCTCTTTTTCAACTTTCTGGAAAATTTTGTAAATGATTAGTGTTATTTCTTCTTAAACAGTTTGGTGTAATTCTCTGCTTATGTCATCTAGGCTAGAGATTTTGTTCTTTTAAAGTTTTCTGATTAGAAATTTAATGAATTATTAGTAAAGATCTATTCAGGTTTTCTATTTCTTCTTGTATCAGATTGGTAAGTTATCTTTCTCTAGATATTAGTCTATTTCATGTAATTTTTCCTTTGTTCTTGGTAATTAAGTTCACAATTTCTTGTTATTCCTTTTTAATGTCTGTAGAATATGGCATAAAGACCTCTTTTTCATTCCTGATGTTGGTTATCTAAGCTTTCTTTTTTTCTTGATTATGGGCTTATAAGTTTTATTGTATTTTTGTACAACCAAATTTTGGTTTTATGGATCCACTTTTCTATTTCATAAATATTTGCTCTTAAATAGTTTCCTTTCCTACTTTTTCTTTGTATTTTTAAAATTATTTTGCTAACTTCTAGATATAGATTCTTAGCTCAATGATTTTCAGCATTTCTTTTGTTACAAAGTATACATTTATATCATAAATTCTCTAAGCATGCTTTTAGGTACATCCTAGAAAATCTGTGTTGGTATTCACAGTCTCATTCAGTTCAAAATATTTTCCAGTTTCTATGATTTTTCCTTTATGTGTGGGTTATTTTGAATTCAATTTCTTAATTTCTAAATACATGAGGATTCCCTTGTTACTTTTATTTCTTGCCTAAATCATATTCTGCATAAAATGCAGTGCTGTGAAATTTGTTGAAACTTTATGGTCTGAATGTTTGTATCCCCCCAAAATTCATATGTTGAAATCCTACTGCTCAATGTGATAATATTAGGAGGTGGGGCCTTTGTGAAGTACTTAGGTTGTGAGGGTGGAGCCCTTAAGCATGAGGTTAGCACCCTTATAAAAGAGGTCCCAGGGAGCTTGCTAACCCCCTTATATCATATGAAGATACAATGAGAAGTTTGTGATCTGTAAGAGGGCCCTCATGAGACCATGCTGGTACCCTGATTTTTGAACTTGCAGCCTCCAGAACTGTGAGAAAAAACTTTCTGTTGTTTACAAGCCACCCAGTCTGTGATATTTTGTTATAGCAGCCTTAATGGACCAAGACAGACTTGCTTTAAATCCAGCATATGGTCATTTTTGTAAATTCCTCTTGTGCACTTGAAAAAAATTTGTCTGTGTTTCTGGGTGGTTGTATTTATGCATATGTTCCTTACGTCAAAATTGGCTAACCATGGAATTAAAATTTTTAATCTTACTGATTTCTACCTGATTGCTCTCTCAGTTATTGAAAAAATTGTGTTATGATTTCCCATAATGGTCATTATTTCCTTTATTTTTTTCTGTAATTTGGTCAACTTTTACTTTAGAAAATTTTAGAATATGTTATTAGGTACATAAAAATTTGAAATTATTATATCTTCTTGGTGAATTAAACCTTTTTATGTTGGAGAAGTGTGCCACTTTATCACTAGCAATGCTTTCTTCCTTAAGTCTTTCTCTGGAATCAATGAACATGTGTTAGATTGCCTTTAATTAACATTTGCCTAATTTTTTAATCATCTTCCTTTTAGTCTTTCATATTGTTATGTTTTAGCTGTTTCTTTGTATGCATGCAGCATTTAGGGTTGTGTGTGTGTGTGTGTGTATGTGTGCATGTGTTTATTTAGTCTGACAATTTTGTATTTATTTGCATTATGAAATTCATTGACATTAAATGTTATTACTGATATATTTGGTTTTAAGTAATAGCTTTTTTTGTTCTTTCTATTTGTCTCATCTGTTTTATATTCTTTTCATGCCACTTTTTGGGTTAACAGACTAACAATTTTATTTACTCCATTTTCTCTCTCTATTAGCACCCCTTTTATTATTTCCACTCTATCAGCATTTTAAATGATTACCCTATAATTTACAGTATGTTATCCTGATTTTCAAAGTCAAATACTGACATTTCCCTCATCTTGAAGAATAAAAGGACTTTGATCACTTTAATTCTTTGAACCTTACCTTCTTCCCCATGCCATTAGTTTCTTGAGCTTTCATTTTAAATATATTTTGAACCCCATGGGATATTATGATAATCAGAGCACCAAGTTTTAATTGTATTTACTCACAAATCTACCTTAACACATTTTTGAGAATCAAGCTATTTCAAAACTGACCCACAATATCTGCAAGGTCATGTGTGCATTTCACCCTTACTTGTGAGGTACACAATATTTGGGTGTCCTAACTCAAAACAAGGGGTTCACTGTGACCCCTCACTTTTCAGACATTGAATGCTAATTCCTAGTCGTCTTAGCCCTGTGATGATGTTGAAAGTGTGGCTTACCCCAATGGAAAAAGAGATGCCAGGTACCACATTAAGTCTCCCTGGTATATCGGCTGGATCCTCTGTATTTTGACTCTGTCTCTAACGCTTCTTTGTGGGTCTCCAGATTTTCTATTCCTCTCAATGGGATGAAAAAAAAATTAATCAGTCATTATCAGAAGTCCCATTTCTTGATGTTTTGAATAGCTTGTAATATTTTATCTTTATGTTATTATTTTTGACTCAATTTGCTGGGTGGTAGTGTTGTTTAATCTTATTTCTCTCAGTATGAGGTGTGTCATTAAGTATGATGACTCAAGTTTTTTCTGTGTTTTATAAGTTGCTGGGAGTCACCTCTCAAATGGTTTCTCTTTCCAATTCTCTATATCTTCTCCTCTGGAACTCATAGTAGACAGTTTTGGAGCTGTCTAGTCTTGCTTCTTTATCTGTTAACCTTTAAAAACTATCTGTGTAATTTTGTATGATTTCTGATAACTATAGTCTAATATACTCTCTCTCGTTTTGTCTTAGAAACTGTCTACTTCCATCTGTCTGCTGATATTTTAATTTTAGCAACACATTTTTTTATTTCTGTAAGTTTTATGTATTTTGCAAATGTAACTCTGTTTTGAAATCTCCTGTATTTACTTTATAGCATATATCTCTTCCTTCATCTATTTGAACTTTTTGACAAACATATTTTATTCTCTTTCAGATTGCTCTAATTTCTTAAATTGTATGATCCCAATTTTTCTTTTTTTTCACTTGCACATTCTCCTCCCATTTTGTTTTCCTTTCACGCTTTGTACAGTTGGACAGTGACCTTATCAAAATGAGTTGTTTTCCACAAGAACCACACGTGTACCCTAAGTTATGCATGTCCTTAATGTGGCTGCTTTACATGTGACCTACGGGTTTTCTAATTTGAGGCCAGTTTCATGGTAATTTCTAGGCTTATGGTTTCTAACCCCTATGTTTACAGGTGTGGGCTTCAAAATTGCACACGTGACTCTCTTTACATATGGTCAGTGCCCACTTCTGTTCTACATAGGCTAATGGAAAGAATTTTGTTAGTTTCCTGTTTTATAGGTGGTTCCCAGCTTTATGCTGAGAGATTCGTTCCAGATTCACAGCTTACTGGGACCTGTGACCTCAACTTCAGTTCCTGCATGGGTGTTAACACCCTAGTCCCTTAGGTATATTTCATCCTGATAGTCCATGGGCCATTTGCCTTACTTCCCATT
>NW_006793589.1:708376-731009 GCF_000442215.2 Lipotes vexillifer | reverse complement strand
TGCTATGGCTTCTTTCTTTCTTCAACTTTGGCTACCACTTTATTTTTTTTAACCTTTCTTGCTTTCAAATTTAGCCATGTAAAAAAATTGCAAAAACCAAACACACACACACACACACACACACACACACACACACACACACACTGATTTGATTCTGGCACTCTGTTTCGTGTGGGTTGAGAGAAGAGTTCCCTATGTTTTCCATTTTCACATTTTCAATCTCTTACCATTTTTTTCTTAACCAAGATTACATCTTGATCTTGTCTTTGACTCAGACCTTATCTCAACCATTTCTGATATTCCACCTGGTGAAGTTAGATGCAATACTTCACTAAGGGTACTTGCATTTTTTCACCTTGAAACCTGGAAAGTAAGAAAGAAACCCCACTTCTCCAAGATTCCCCAACATATCTGGGTATTTCTTAAAACACTCCTCCTTCAGGAACTTTGCCTCTGAATAAAGAGACTTTACATTTAATGCTGTAACCATAGAACCTAGAATAATAACTCATACTTTGTCAGCACCAAAAACAAAAATGTTATTAAATAAATAATCAGTAAATGGAAAAAGTAAACTGGGCAACCGTATCCAATTCTGGTCTGTATTTCTTTTTATCTATATTTCTTTTTTTTCCTTGGTTCCCTCTTTGCCATTAGGAAGGGATTTCCTCTTACACTTCCTGTTACTTGATTACATTCCTCATATCATACATATCCTGAGTTCTCTCTGACCATGGTTTACATTAAGACTTTATTTTGTGTAAATCAGGCTTGCTTTTAACATATGAATTGTTCCCTAACAGAAGTTGGGTCCACTCACAGACGTGCAGTCGAGTTGGTCTATTTATTGACACTGGGTGTGGGGCAGGAAAGTGCAATGTTTATTGCAAGGCCCCATACAAGCAGTCCAGGACAAGCTAGTATTCAAAAAGCACAAACTCCTCGATGGGTTTCAGGAAAACATTTTTAAAAGCCAGGTAAGGGGTGGGGTGTGTTGCAGGGAATGTGATCAGCTCATGCCCAATTCTCTGATTGGTAAAGTAACAGGGTGGTGTCACAGGGATTAACCTTATCTATTCTCAGGCTCCAGCAGGCCTGCGGACTATGTGCTCATGGTCATCAAGTAGTTAACTTCTTCCATTTGGTGGGGATTTTCACATATGTAAGACAACTCAGGAGATGTGCATCGGCTACTATTATCTAGGTACTTCAGAGAGGAGCTAAAGTAGAGAATATGGGGGAGGGGTCTGTTCCAGGAAGTTTCCATAGGGTCCTGCACTGCTATAAAAGGAGTGGTTTTGGAGTATGTAAAATACTTGACAAGGCCTGATAACTGTAGTCTGCAATTTAAATCTGTTCAGTGACTTCTCTGTTCTAGGTAGTTGATACTACTTAGGCCCTTAGGAATTAAACTTTCTTTACTAATTTGAATACTAGAAAGACTTCTAGGATTGGGGAAGGAGATATGATTCACTAAATGATGAAAGGTTCACAGTTGAATGTTTTCAAAATATTAAAACTGTTTCAGTAGGAAAGTTACAAATATACGGAGGCTCCCTATTTCACAAATACTGACAACTTTGAAGAGATTAAAAACTGTAAATTGGACTTTAAAATTTTGAGGGTGGAGTTCACCTTGTGTTCTAAAAGAAGACATAAAAAGAAGTCCCCCTGGGCTTAAATGGATCATTGCATCTCTGTGGACTCTCATACTGGCTGTACTGGCTATACGTATTTACTTCTGTCTCTCATGTGTGTGAGCCCCTTTGCTTATTCTTCAAAATTCAACCTTTTTTTCAAAATGTATTGAATTTTTACCTCCAATCCATGGCTATTCTTTACAACTTCCTCCTTCTAGTAAGATCTGACCGATCCTCTTTCACTTTTTCTCCCCTTAGTACTTTCTGCGTACTTCTCTTCGAGCACTCATGACAAGGTATTATAGTTATTTGCTTAAGTGCCTTTCTCCTCTTTTAGACGTGAATTCCTTGACAATCTTTTTCTTCTGAATTTTATGCAGTGTCTGCAACATAGCACTGCTTAATTGTATTTGAGTGGATGAATCAAGACATGTTTTAATGTTTTTTCCTTCTTTCCTCCTCCTGCACCATCTTCACAACCCTGACTTCTTGCTTCTCTTTTCCACTGTATTAAACGATGAACACTAAAGTGAATGACAGGGAACTCCCTGGTGATCCAGTGGTTAGGACTCCGTGCTTTCACTGCTGAAGGCCTGAGCTCAATCCCTGGTCAGGGAACAAAGATCCCATAAGCCATGTGGTGTGGCCAAAAATAAATAAAAAAATAAGTGAATGACAATAGGGTTTACATCTACTTAAAGAAACCTCTGGCTTCTAGTAGATCTCCATTTGGTAGAATGAGTGGAAAAGATTGCTTGGTGGATGGGTAGATATTCACATGGGTGCTCTCCAGTGCCTCCTGCCCATGTCTTGCATTGCTCCTGAGTGCCCATGTATAGACTCTTCTGACCAGCAGTAGGAATATAGAACAAATATTTTTTAAAAAAATGCAATTGTTCCTAACCAACCAGTCCTCCTCTTTGTTACAAGACACATTGCTTTCTTTGGGGATGAATAAAAACAAAAATTCATTCTTTTTGCTAGAAAGGGAGCATGTTTTGGCAAGCCAAGAATGTACATACAATGAAGGACCGTCAGAATCATCAAAGTTCAAATTTTGGTAAATCTAAGTCTTAGGGCTGAAAGTATCTTATCACATTGCACTTTGAAAATCAGTAATTCATGTATGGCATACGTATCCTTGAATTACCTACAGTTTTCAATTAAGCAAACCATGGCATTCCCTAGACATTATAAATAAACACAGGTTATTGTATTTTTAAATTATGCCACTTTCAAACATTTTTCTGCTGTAGTCCTTGTAGCATCAAATCTCTTTCATTTTCAATTTGCCTCTTTCAAATGAGTGCCCCATAGGATGTGCCATGTAAAAGTGGAAAATCTCTGTTTATTTCTGCCAAGTCTAATTTAGATACCACTAAAGCTTCCAACAAGCACACGTGGGAGCATGAATTTGGGAGAAATTGTTAAAGCAGAATGGTTTATGTCTGCAGCAGTTGGAAGAAAGGGTAAACGCTATTGAGAAATGAACTTTCACTAACCAAAAATAAAAATGCCAGAAGTATGTAATTATCTTGAATGGTAATGAGTTTTGGAGAGTTATCTAAAATCTATAGGTTAATTGAAGAACTATGTTTCTTTTCGAGTATGATATGGCCTTGAGTTAATGAACCACAGCATCTGTGATATGGCATTTTGTACTGTAGGGTATATTTTAAATGAAGCTTAAACAAATAAGAACTCGCCATTCTGCCCCAAGCAAAACTAAATTGTTATTAGTTTTTGCACAGCAGGAGGCAAACATTCTTGAAATAATTGGACAAGATAGGATATTATTCTTTTTTTTTTAAGTCTTACATAAAACATATCTTATTTCTTCTGAATTGGTTCTGTAGATTTGAAAAAGGATCATGATCAGAGTTGTGGCATGGAACAGAGCCATTCTTTACAAAGAATATTAATTGTCATTGTAAAGTACAATTGATGTAGAAGCTGAGGAAATTACACAGGATTTCTGACTTGATAACAGTACAAACTTACTTTTGAATTAATTCTCAATATTGACTTAATCAGTAGGTATTTTCATGCACATAAAAATTATTAAAAACATTAAAAAAAATACACTACTCAACCAAAGCACAATTTCTATGAATTTTTTTTTTTTAATTGAGAGAAACTGGCATGGAAGTGGAGGTGAGGCCAGGGGAGTAATGTAATCCTTTATAAGATAAGAGTAAATTGTTTTCCTACTACTGATTGCATTCTAAAACAATTTGGGTCTGTAAAGTCTGTTTTGTTCCATTTCTCATTCTACGAATAAGAAAATCAGACCCAGATAATCAGAATAATTAGACTAGGTTTTTAACACCATTATATACTTATCTTTTGAGATTTAGAACCAGGAGTCATGAATACAAGTCAATTTTAACTTTTAGAAAAAATTCATATAGAAAGCTTAATGAAAGAAAAACGAATCTATATTTCAAAAGAGTTATAACAACAACCTTGAATCTTGCATGATACAAAATATAGTTTGCTGTTACATTGATCCAGCTACCATGGTGCTTAGGGCAATATTTCTCCAGAGCAAATTTTTTAAGAGAAAGCAAAGATATAAGAACAGGTTGCATATGGCCTATTTCTGAAACCTTGGGATAAGGTGACTGATAACTTATCAAACTCAAGCAACATATTACTTCCCAGTAACCTTCCTCCTGTTTCACTATGATGTCTGTTTGCATCAGCATTATTGTTAGAAAGATGGTGATAATAACCCAGCATGTTGTGTCCTGACTGCAAGGAAAACAGGCTAGGTGTGAAAGGGTGTCTGTGCAGAGTTAGGGAAGTGCAAGTGGCAGAAAACCAGCAAAATTGTGGAGCCTCATCAGGAAAAAAAGACCCACTCCATAGTGACAGTGGGGATCAAATCCAAAGAAGGTCGTGGGGAATTCAGTTTGGTCCTAGGCAGCTCAGTCGTCAGTATGGAGAACCAATGTGTCCCAACTTAAGAATATTGCAAATGGCTTCAAAGGCTCACTATGGTGAAAATTGGACCAGGATTATTAAATGAAACCTGTAAAAACAAAAAAGCCAGGGTGCTAAAACAGTGCTGGAAGGAAGGGATACAGGATGTAGCCCTTGGGAAACAGAAACAACAGGAATGAAACAGGGAACCAGGCTAAGAGGAGGTAGTGGTAGTTAGCTATTTTGTGGAAACAAAAACAGATATTCCATTCCATTAATACAAAAGCCACAGGCAAAACATGACAAAGTAGGAAGCCTAGCCTTTTCCCAGAATTACTCATAGTACCTGTCCTTCCATTTTATGAAGTTTTTCACTTCTGGTACTTAGGAGATCTGAAAATTCTTTTGAAACTTGGTTTTCAGGAAGACAGTTATTGCTCTGTTATACTTCTGGTCCATTGTGTTTCCCAGGAGAGATGGTGAATGAGGGATAGCTTTTAGAATTACCCCAATAGTTATTTCTGAATTCTTAGTCTACTTGCTTGTCAAATTCTATTGATGTTACATCGATAGTATTTTTCCCCATTTCCACTTTGGTGTCTTAATTCCTTCTCTTTTCTTTGAAACTGATCTCTGTTTCTCTAGTATTGTTCATTCTAATCCAGTCTGCATGATATCAGAATTATCTTTCTGAAGCACAGATCAAGCCAAATCATTTCCCTGGTCAGACTCACCTGATGAATGTCTACTGTAGAGGAAAAATAAAGACAAGTCCTTTAATATGGAAACCTAAATATCTCACAAAAGTATATTTACTTACATTTTACAATCCATCTATTAAGCAATGTGCCTTGTTCTTAGGTTATACTCTTCCTTTATCATCCCTCCATTGTTTTCTTTCAAAATCTTATCTATTCTCTTGAGAGCCTGTATTGAATATTTGCCATCTCCAATCAGCGCTCTCAGATCACCTAGTTACAATATTCTCTTCTCTGGCTCCCATAGCACACTGCTTAGATATCTATCATACATTGCATTAAAACAACTTATTATAAATTAATATCGTCTGTCTTCCTTTCTAAATGAAGAACTAATTGGAAAAAGAGAAGCCTCGGATCCTGGACAAAAGGCTAATGATCTGGGATGGGTGGGAACTTTGAAGGAGCGAGAATAAAATAGGATGATGTAATTTGGAGAGAGATGTATGTGAGCTTCTTAAAGTGGGTCAAGATCAAGAAAATAGTTGTGTTTCACTTGAATACTTATTTTAAAAAAAAGTCTGATGTAGAAAATGCTCTTCATATACTGGGTATGATAACCCGCTCCACAGATATTGATCAGTCCCTGTCTCTAGGTAGCTTATTTTTTTAAAAATGGTTCATGAAGAAAGGGATCCCAGTGGTAAGGATGGAGGTTGTATACATGTTCTCAGCCTTTCGACTGTCCCTCATAAAGACAGACAGGGCTTTCACCATGGCTGGTGACCAGTTTTTCATCCACAAAAACCAATTCTTGACTTCTAGTATGGTTTCATAGCTCAGACAAGAAAGTTAGGTGGTATCCAACTCACTCAAATGAATTCCTTACATTATTAAGAAAAATATACTGGAAGACAACCTATTCTGAAATCAGTTTTCATTTCCCTGTCTTTCATGCCTCTACTAGTATCACAGACTTAGTAGTGCTGCCTTTTATATAGCTTTGGTTATACTAACTAAAGAACTCAATTCACATCAAAACAGAAGGTTAGCGTAAAATTCACTGCTCTTAATTGTAAACCCAGAAGCAATTAACTGACCGTCTAGAACAGCGAAGTGCCCATTTGAGGCTCATGTTCTAACAGGGAGAAAATAATTTCAGGGGTAAGTGTACTCTTACAATATCCAGTATGTGTTCTGAAATAACTGTGCTGCTTCACTTTAAACTCATAGTCAAAATTCCCTGGTCCATCCAAAAGTTAAAACGTAGAAACTGTCCTTACGTCTTGGGAGGCAGTGAGGGAGTGGATATCACAGCTCTCATGATCTCACCTAAAGTCTTAAAATGTTGACTTCTCATCTTCATGTCTCTGCTTTCTGATAATTTGAAGGTTTTATTATACATAATCATGGGTTCATTGAAGTGGAATCTGAGAAGGTCTTCTAACAATTATGAGTTTCTCATGCCACTGGAAAAATGGTAAAATAAATAAAGGTGGAGAGATGACATTATGGTTGGGCTGTTGGGTAGGATGATGTCTGGAGACACAAAATAGGAAAAGGAATAAGTAAGATTGGGATTACATTGAAGGAAAGAAGGGAAGTGTTTTATTAACTATTTGAGGGCTGCAGTGTAATGGACATCTTTTTTATGTTCAACTTATCTTTTTACTTCACTTTTAAAAATTATGGATTATGTATATATATTTTTTTGTCATTGAGGTAAAATTTACATAAAATAAAGTTCATGTATTTAAAATTGTACAGTTAGATCAGTTTTGACAGTTGTACAAACTCTTGTAGCCACCACCCAAATCAAGATATGGAGTAGTTCCATCATATCAGAAGTTTCCTTCATTTCCCTTTTGAGTAAATCCCCCCACCTCCCACCACTGCTAAGCAATTACTATCTGATTTCTATCACTAGAGTTAACTTTTCAGTATTCTTGGACTTCATGTAAATGGAATCATGCAGCATATATTCTTTTGTATTTTGTTTAACATTAGGTATTTAAGATCGGTTCATTTATCAGTGTTTATTTTGTTTTGCTGAGTATTAGTTCATTGTGTACCTATACTACAATTTGTTTATCAGTTATCCTGTTGATGGACAACCAGGTTGTTTTCAGTTTTAGGCTATTACGGATAAAGCTGCTATACACAACATACATTTTCTTTTATTTTAGGGAAATACATAGGAATGGGACTGATCTTAATACCTGATTCTTCTTTGGGTTCTTAGTCATCTTCCAAATCATGTAGTCTTAGTTCCAAGATGTACCTACCAGTGGGTTAGCATTTGAATCTTTCCTTGAAGAACTGAACACTTCAATGAAGTATCTTAAAGATAGAAAGTAGTTGGCAGTGAGTCATTGTAATGACATGTAACAAAAAGACAGTATTCTAAGTACTATAACTTCTTAATATGTTTTACTATCTAGCAGTGTTAGTTCCATGTCAATGCTCTTTTTGGGGCAGTATTTGTAAAAGAATTATTATTTTTTAAATTAATTTTTATTGGAGTATAGTTGATTTATAATGTTGTATTAGTTTCTGCTGTATAGTAAAGTGAATCAGTTACACATATACATATATCCACTCTTTTTTAGATTCTATTCCCATATAGGTCATTACAGAATATTGAGCAGAGTTCCCTGTGCTATACAGTAGCTTCTCATTAGTTATCTATTTTAAATATAGCAGTGTGTATATGTAAAAGAATTATTTTTTCCTGCTTTTTTAAAAATATGAACTTAATAATCAGTTAAAAGAGAAATCTTAATGGTATATTATAAAGTTTGCATTAAATTTTTAGATTGAATTTGGGAGAATTGACATACTCCTGGATCGTCCTATCTAAAAATAGGCAAGTTCTGTTTTCTGGCTTTCATTAGCAATTGAAAATTATCTTAATGTAGATAATGCCCATTGCTTCTTAAATTTAAATTTCGCTATTTTTAAGTTCCTTTTTTAGTGTAAGTTATACAGAGCTGGTCTCTGTTACCTCTAGTCAAATCTTAATTGAAACAATAAATAAGGTGAGGAGGTTTCTATTAATCTGGGTAGAGTCTCTAACGTGATTCTTTACCCATGGATAAAAGCAGTGCTCCCTAAATTTAGAATTGAAAAGTTGTTGGTTAGAAGATAGAAAATTTGCATTGCAGACAAGGAGTTTTCTTTGGGAAATATGATCAAGAACTAGGCTGTTTTCTTTTTGATGATCAATATTAGACAATTTAGATGAATTTGCAAGTCCCCAACTTAGGTCAAATGGCAGGAAAAAGACCCAGGTGTTCAGAGAAGAAATTCATCAAAAAGAAGTGAGACGTTTTGACTAGTGATCCAGGATCAGTGTCAAGCCTGGGATTATTTTAGGGACAGGCTGGTGCCAGACAAGTGGATGATGGTGGAATTTTTTTTCAACTAGCCCGTTAGCATGGTATGTATGCCCTTGGAGGAAAATTGGGTATATGAGTAGGAGTATATGGTATCTGTGAATATCAGAGAAAGAGAGATAGAAAGAGAGAAAAGAAAAGACAGAAAGAAACTAATTCACAAAATTATAACATTGAGAGCACAGGGAAATTTGGGCATATAGCCAGTAGTAACTGGAGAATGTTTACAGCTTCAGGGGACATATATAAATTCAAGCTCAAAAACTGAGGGAAGGGCAAACAAGACAGAATTGAATAATAGTGATTTGTATGATTTAAAAAATATATCTTTTATATCTGAAGATGGAATTGTGAGATATACTGATAGAAATTACAATGGAAGTTTTAAAATTTTTGTTAATATTTAAGAATTTGTTAAGGAATATATTTTGCTTTTATAAAAATTAAAAATACTTTATTATTAAAAAGTAATTTTTAATCCATCACTAAATGAAATTCAATATAAGTGATTCTTGGTCATCTGTGAGAGTTCTGTATCAGTAGTTGTAATATGTTGTATCTATAATCTCTATAATTAATTAGAACATGTAAGGGCCTCCTTAAATTGGTATGGTTGCTTAATATATACAGTTGGACTTAAAATTAGAAAATATTTCAAGATGAGATTCTCTTTTTCTCCCAAAGGCAGAAGATTAGTAAACAGTTAAAAAATATTTCCCCAATCCAACTAAATTCATTTGACTTAAATGAAATAAAATGCTGGTTTCTATCCAAACAAGTCTGATTTCTTTTCAAGATTCAATACTAGACTTGACATTCTACCTATAGATGCCAAAGATTGAGGGGAAAATGTACGCTATATGATCCTTTACTTTTTTTCTAAAAGTCTGTTCCAGATTTTTTCCTTTATTGTCAAAAGAAGACCAAAGGGAATTTATACTGCTTTTATGGATAATGACATGTCTTATGTACCCCATACTTTCTATTTATGCAACATTTTTTGTTATAAGCATGTAGGTTATCAAGTCTTCAGTATCTTCATCATGAGTAAATAGATCATGTAAAACACCAGCTTGGACTTTTTTTCCCAAGTGCATACACATTTTTAAAGTGGAGGTGAACATTATTCAAGGAACAGCAGATTTACAAACAGGCAATATGATCTTCTGACATACTATATTCATGAATAATCTCTTGAAACTAGATCTGAATTTGGCTGATTCTTCAGAACTTGCCCATCTTCGTTAAGCATCCACAGGCCATCTGTATGATCTTTTTAGCAGAGTGCTCCCAAATCAGATGATCTAGTCAAGGGATATAAGAGCTCAGCATTGAGGAAGTTCTTTTTTATTTTTTGATTTTTTTTACGAGTATATCATATCATAGATCTGACCCCAATTACCAATTTCCATTCTTAAAAACTTTGAGCCCAAGCAGTTTTGAAAAGCTCACTGCCAATGTTTCTGATAAGGTGCATAGTTTACTTTCCTGAAAGACTTGGAGTCAGAGCAAAAAACCCACATTTACAATTTTTAAAAGGTTCAGAAATAATAGATTCTAAATTTGCACTGAAAATTAGTCTGTTTCCAACTCTTTGATCTATTAGTGATTCAAAGCAAATTGGACTAAAATTTCCTTTGTGAAATACAGATGATGGTTAATGGTTATCTATTTATATGGTAAAAGTTTGCATCTGTATAAATAGATCCATATATAAACATTTTCTAAAATCAAATGACTACTCTGTCCACATTTTATGCCCTCAACTTTTTATCATTGCATAAATACCGAAGAGCTCTCTTAATATCTCTTCCCTGAAGTGCTGTCCAAGATTAACCAGTACGATTCATATGGACTGACATCTTTTATGTATGCTCAGGGTTAGTTAGCAAAACTTGAGCACAGCACTCACTTTTTCTCTTAACAGTTAGACTGTATCAAGAAAGGATTGGTTTTATTACTATGCTTATCTAGAAGGTATTGTATTTATTTTAAAACTGATTATGCCAGTTACACTTATTATTCTAGCAAGTTATTGTAATAAATCAAATATTACATAAGTGGTGGAGTAGCGGTATGAGAAGAAAGCTGTTTTTATAAAAACCAGGTTAACTACTTTGGAAAAATACTATTAATTGTCTGCTGTCAAAAAGGTATTAATGAGACAAATGTAAAAGATTAAGAGATACATTTAAAAAATCTAGGGTAGTTTTTGCATATTGCTTTGTGAATCTTTAAGGACTTACTTTAACTAAAACTGGATACTGCAGGCTATAAACCATAACAGTGGTTTATGAATGAAAGACTGCCTGTTACTTCAACTCAACACACATAAGTTTTGATTGCTAATTAGTCTAGATCTTATTAGATAAGAGGAAGCATCTACAGTATGTCAGATTTCTTTTTTTTTAATCAAAGAAATGAGATAACAGTGTAAGAGACTCAAGCTACTGTATTTAATTTATAGAAAGGCATTCAAAATAAACCTATGTAAAACAACACGGTAGCCATGCACTATCTTTCATTTTATAATTCTTTCCTTCCTTCCTTCCCTTCCTTTCCCTCCCTCCCTCCTTTCCTCCCTTCCTTTCTTCCTTCCTTCCCCTCCTTCTCCCTCTCTTTCTTTCTTTCTTTCTTTCTTTCTATATAATTTCATTCTCTGTCCAGTTTCTCAAGGTCTTATTTTGAGCATTTCTATTTGCACCTTGTATTTAGATGTTAGGTAAATTTAAATTGTTATTCAAAATATGAAATTCCCCATTCTTTGTGATATTTTAAGAGAGTCCTTGGTACATACAAATATTCCTGTTAGAAATTAAGTATAATAGAGAAGTAAATATCTAATATTATTTATATAGATTTATTTGCAAAAAACTTAAAAGATTTCCATTCTATATTAGCCATAAAAAGAAACGAAATTGAGTTATTTGTAGTGAGGTGGATGGACCTAAAGTCTGTCATACAGAGTGAAGTAAGTCAGAAAGAGAAAGACAAATACCATATGCTAACACATATATATGGAATCTAAGAAAAAAATTAAAATGTCATGAAGAACCTAGGGGTAAGACAGGAATAAAGACACAGACCTACTAGAGAATGGACTTGAGGATATGGGGAGGGGGAAGGGTAAGCTGTGACGAGGTGAGAGAGTGGCATGGACATATATACACTACTAAACGTAGAATAGATAGCTAGTGGGAAGCAGCCGCATAGTACAGGGAGATCAGCTCGGTGCTCTGTGACCACCTAGAGGGGTCAGATAGGGAGGGTGGGAGGGAGGGAGACGCAAGAGGGAAGAGATATGGTAACATATGTATATGTATAACTGATTCACTTTGTTATAAAGCAGAAACTAACACACCATTGTAAAGCAATTATTTACTCCAATAAAGATGTAAAAAAAAAAATTTCCATTCTAGAACTTAAAGAGATTGAATTATTGAAAATGGCTGAGAAAAATAGACAGAAAATGAGATTTTCTTGCATATTAGATAACTGCTCTTTCTCCTTCCTTACTAAAACATTTGTGAGATACAAATCAAGTGTCTCCAAAATAGAAAGGTCACATAAGTGGGAAATCTCCAGGATCAGAAATGATGGTATGTTTTAATTTTCCCCATTTTTCACAAAATTTGATTAGCATATTTGTCTCACAGGTACAATAAGTATTTCTCCCTTTGGAATTAGCTATTTCTAGCTTTTCACCATTTGGGCAGAGTATTTTTACAATCCTTACTCATTATAGTTTTACCATTTGGGTTTTGGCTTTACTGCTTTAACTGCATTGCTTGGTGTGTTATGAAACGAAGTTCTGGCACCAAAGTAAGTAAGGTAATGTTTGTAAATGCCAAGTTTATATTACTATGGTCAATACTGCCAACATAAATTATCTTTCAGGGAAGTATAAATATAAGATCCTTTGTAGGAGTTTTTCAAGACTCTGAATTTTATACTTTTTGTAACATTTTCACGTGAGGACAATCCACTTTATAGTGTTAATAAATGTACTGTGAGGAAAAAGTGATAGATTTCAGACATGCTTTCAAGGAAAATGCCTTGTATGGGTAAAATTTAATCTTTTACTAAACTTGATTTATACTCTAAAATTTAAAAAGATAAAATTCAGATAAAATGTACACTTAAAACATTCTTTTAAAAATAATGTCATTTATTAAAATAATAAAGGAAGTAATTGCAGCGCTGAATTTCACGTGTAAAATTAATACGTGATGGAGAGGGGTGACGTAAATGTACAAACAATACAGTCAGAAAATATTGCCGTTGAGAAAATATACAGATCAACTACCTGCATTTAATCAACCACATGAGACAACAGCTTGGATGCAGCTTGCATTATCCATTCAAAGTATGAGCACAACAGAATTTTAGAATTGGAGAGGGATTAAGAGTTTTACCAAGACAACATTTTTCTGCCCAATATAGGAATCGCCCATTGCGGAAATAAACTCAATAATATACTTAAGTAATGCCATCCTCATCTCTGCTTGAAGACCCCAATGAATGAAAGATTTCTACCTAAAAAATAATCAGTTGCGTGTCTCATTGTGACTTTTATAACCTTCTTCCATGTTCCACTGAAAATTTCTTGGATGCACCCTTCACTCACTGATTATAGTTTAGTTCCTAGTTATTTTATTCAACAAACATTTGAGTACCTAATTTAAATTCGGCAGCATATTTCTTCTTATATGCGTCTCATACAAAGAACGGCAGATAGTCCAGCAGACCTGATGAAATGGCACTTAGGAAAGAGGCAATGCAGACGGGATCAGGAGGTGTGTAAGTTCTACCTTGCCTATCACGCTCTAGGGCAGCATGATCACCCAGCAGGTTGGATGTCGGATTCTAGGTTGATTACTTTGACAAGTCTTCATTCTTTCCCTGGTGTGATGAGGGGCTGGGATAAATAATCATTAGTCTTATCCTGCCAGTTCAGGGGGGACATCAGATACTACCCTTCCCCTGGAGGGATGGGAGTTGGGCTTAGGACCCAGGGTTACAGTAGGCTTTGCCACAATCTGTGTTCATCAATAGGGTACTGGGAGGACTTGACGAAGAGAGATGATTATCTTAAGTACTTAACCATTTCCCAGACAGCTTTGCAGGCCAGCTTTTTTTTCTGAGACCAACCTTAATGAAATCAAGTTTGGAAAAAGTAAACCTTCCCTATTAAAATATCTTTAAATATCTGAAGGCAACTTGCATTTTCCTCTAAGCCTTCTTTTAGGCTAAATATTCAGATCATCAGCTCTAGGCTTTGAATTCCTTGAGTGCAAGGATTAATTTTTCATCTCCTTTAGCAAGCACACTTCTGTTTTATAGTGTGCACTTAACCATTTGTTAAATGTATGCATGAGTAAACCCTCATCCAGGACATTGTTTCAGCATGCTTTCCATAATACTGGAGGTTATGGAGGCTCCTCCTAAAGTCGATGCCCAGAGGCAGGGACTGTCCTCCAGGTCTGTGTGTTTACTGTCTTTGATAATGCCATATGTAAATTAGTATACTCCAAAGTAGATTTTCTTTTTTAGCCACAGAGTAATGCTGTTGGCTCATATCGAGTTTGTGGTCATATAAACCGTTGGACCTTTATATGAACTCTTGTCATTCCAGAAGACCAACCCATGTATTACATTCAGAAGAAACATGGTCTCATCTTTGAGCAGTTACATCCTGTACTTAAAAAATTGTCTTTTGAACTTAAAATGAGGGCCACATGTTTTCTCTGTTAAACTTCATCTTGCTGCTTTTAGTTCATTTCATTTTATCAAGTTCAGTTTGCATTCTAAATGGATCACCCTACATATTAGCAACCCTATGTTGTATTCTGCAGATTTGACAAATGTGTGTTTTTTACGTTATTTAAAAAATCCTGCCATTTAGAACTGAACCAGTTTCTGGCATGCTACAATCAACTAGGTTTGGCATGGAGGCACTCACTACAATTAATTTGATATGTTTTTGGTAAACAGCTATGAATTAGGGCAAACCATAGGAAAATAAGAAGAATATGAAAAATGTGACAGCTATTGTGTTCCCTTGATTTTGTAACCTAGCACCTTATCAAATGCAGTAGGCAGTGAAGAACAAAGAACAGGTTTGCAGCTTAGATTCCCATTTCCAGTCCACCACTCTGCATCTGTTCAGTGGCAGCCTCTCTGAGTTTCAGTTTTCCTTATCTGCTAAAAACATGCAGGTATGAGCATTAACTGAGATGGTATATCTACTGTGCCAAGGAGAGCTTGGGACTTGAGGTAAGAATGAATTAAATGTTGAATTCTTCCTCTGTAGAGAAAGGACATGAAGAAACTTTAAACTGCGAACATCATAAACCCTTTTGGTATTTGTTGATCACTCCATCTTTTTATTTTATTTGATCTCAATGCATCTGAAGTTTATGGTTCTTTGGATTCCCCATTTTAGATTTTAAATATTGGGATATTTGTGTATCTCTAGTCTTTGAGGCCTGTGTTTGTCTGGAGCCTCTGTAAAGCAGATGGCAAAATGGGATTAAATGTGCAGGGATATTATTAGAGAACTGGGAGAAAATGGAAAGGGAGTGGACAATGTCTGGGGTAGCTCTAAGACCATAATGTCAGTCTAACTGTAAATGAAGAGATAAAGGAGTAAAAGTTGCTAGGAAGCCTACTAAACAGCAGTATAGTTTAAGGAAGTTTCAGTAGGACACCTGGGGGTCTTCCAGCCAGAGTCTGCAGGGGAATCTGTGTCTCTCAGGGACAGTCCTACCTTTGAATGCTTTCCGGGCTCAGCCATCGACTGGGAGCATCCAGTGGGAAGTATGGCCTCAAAGCAAAGGCCAAGGTGGAATTCAGAGCATCACAGCTGCAGACTTAATTAATTAAGCTTCCTGAGGTTGGAAGTGTGTGAACCAGGGCCTCTTTGAAAAGTTTGGATCTTTATTGAAGAAAGTGGAAATAATGTGTATATCATTGTCAGGTGTACTCTACTAAGGCTTTTTTTTTTTTTTTTTTTTTTGCGGTACACGGGCCTCTCACTGTTGTGGCCTCTCCCGCTGCAGAGCACAGGTTCCGGAAGCGCAGGCTCAGCGGCCACAGCTCACGGGCCTAGCCACTCTGCGGAACGTGGGATCTTCCCGGACCAGGGCACGAACCTGTGTCCCCCGCATCGGCAGGCGGATTCTCAACCACTGCGCCACCAGGGAAGCCCATAAACACTATTAATGGGAATAAGAGGAGAAGGTGGAAAGGAAGGAGGAAGAGGAAGACCCTTGGCTCTGTTGTCTTTACTGTATCTCTTCAGTAGCATGCTTACCAGATGGAAGATTATAGAAAGGTCTAAAAATAGTAGGCAAAATGACCTGGCAATGGAGGACCCCACCACATGGTCACACATAGAGAATTTGCTTAGTGCCATATGTAATACTCATATTCTAAAAGAGCAAACATTGTTGCTCTTTACTCTTAGGTGAAGTAGAATCTCAACTATAGGTCAGCAAAGATTGACAAGCAGTGTTCTGGGATAAACGTAGGGCATGAGATGAAAAACAGAACTCTTTAATTACCAAAGGACTTCATTGTTAAAGCAAAGAGATGGCTGTGAGAATGCAAATTGAATTCTCCAAACAGACCAGATGAATGGAAGAACTGCACAGTTGACATGGACATATGGGAGAACTAGTACTCTTCCTGACAGATATACAGGAGGACTATTTATGTTCCGCCTTTAGAGAAAACAAGGTTAGTTTGCACACCAGGGCCGGTTTGGGAAGGTAGAAGACTTCACAAAGGTCTACCTTCAAACTCTCAACATATTAAATCTAAATATGCTTCCAAGGAAAGAATTTTTCATTGTTCCCAGTGTTGTTCTTGTTTAGAAATGCAATAAGCAAAATAATAAAAAAAATAGTAATTTACACTTTGGAAATGCACCAAATATATGAGCCATCTTTAAAGAAATGTTTTTAAACAGGGAATAATGAAAATCATTTAGATACTTAAAGATTAGGACATTTATTTTGTTTCTCTTTACAAAAAAAACTATCTACACTTCTATAGTTTCAAATTTCGAATGTCTACAAGTAGAGTTTTTTTTTCAATTCCTGAGAATGAGAAAAAGTAAATTATGCTGATTATAATTAAGGGGAGTAAGTTTAATATAAAGATGATATTATTATGCAGAAGGTACAGGTGGAAAGCATAAAATACAGGGAAAGGTCAAACCACAAATTGTCCTTGACAAAGTTGTTCTAGATTGTTGCTGTAGGGATTCCACCCCCTCAGCCCCCTACTTAACATTCCCACCTCTCCCTACCACTCCATTTCCATGTCCCACTGCAAATCATTTCGGCTTTCAGGGATATATGCTCTGAGGTTCTGGACAACGGGAGGTAAATCCTGTAACAGTATTAACCCCTACTGCATTGTTGAAATTATGGTCACTTGACTCTTAATGTAAAGACTAAGTAACAAAAATATTTTTAGCAAATATAGCCAGAAAATTATTTCAGTGAAACTCTTAACAGTGGTTTTCATTATTTAAAAAAAAAAAGTAAAACCACAACATCACAACAGCCTCCATAAACTAATACTCAATTACGGTTTAATTACAAAACTAGAAGATATTATGAATTTTGGTATAAATTGGGAGGGAAAGGGGCTTCAATTTTTTTTTTTTCAGTGAGAATTTTAGCTTCAACCTAAACATTCCATTACAGTTTTAGGCAATGAATTTTATAATGTTTACTTGTCACTCACCAGTGAGGAGTAATGAGATCACATATTACGTACTGAAAGGCTCTTATTCCAACTCAAAAGGAAGGAAAGGTCTGTCAACAAACCCAGTTTTTAGGAATATCAGGTATTAAGAATAAGCAATTTTTATCATTGACACAGTTTGTAACACCTTCAATTATTAATTTAATCGCTTAGTGTTAGAGAAATTTAGCAACTTGCCTAAGGCCATGTGACTAATCTATGGAAGGACAAAGAACAAATTCTTGATTTTTACTTTGAAATCCAGAATAATAAACCACCAGGGTCTGAAAGTTTACAGAGTTTAAGAGAAGCAAGTAAAGCATCAGAAACCAAAAGAAAATAATAAATAAAATCAGTATGGGTTCATGAAGGTGGCAGTCTTCTGTTTCCGAATGCCATTATTTATTTATAACTCAATTTCCTTTTAGTTGACTTTGTGGTGCCTTTACATTTAAAATCTGAAGACTAAGAGTAACTGTGGAGGTCACTTACTCTATTCCCCAACCCCATAAGTTGGCTCTGTTTGACTGATGTCTGCAGTTTGAGTGACTGCCAGAAAAGGATGCCTAACCTCTCAGTTGGGTGTTCAGACTTGTCTTGTAAACAAGGAGTTCTTATCTATAACCTATATTGTTCTTAAGTCTTTAGAATTAGAGAAGAATTGGCCATGACCCAGCTCTTTTCACAATGGCATTAATATTTTCAAAGTGAATTTTCATCTTTGATCTTCCATACTTTAAGAAACTTGGCAGTGTTTCTTCAGTACTAGCCTTCCCACTTGTCTGTCCAGTTTCTATTTGAATTTTTAGGATTGATGTTGGTGACTTTCACTGTACATTTCTTTTTCTAGCCTTTTCTTAGCATTATGACTTGGTAAAGCATCACTTAGTGTAGGATTAAGTTACAGATCTGGGCACTGGTGGGTACTGCCACCTCTATCTGCCAGGCACCAGCTATCTGTAATGTCTACATGTCACTGCCTTAGAAACAAGACACCCAGAATTAACCTGTTATCAGATTGATGGCTGTGAGATATAAATAGGCATGAGGACAGATAAACAGTTGTGTGTTTTCTGCTTTTCTTGTGGCTTTAAACCTGTAAAAAGTGTTTTATTTTTTTCCTTATCTAGCAAAGTAAAACTTTAGCTCTTAGACAGATTTGCCCCAGGACAGAAAGGCTGGCTCACTTATAATTTGTTTCAGTGGAGGAAGCCAGAAAATGTGTTAGTTTGGTTCAGGTTGTTGGATTTGTTACAGGAAAAATCAGACCACACTACAAAGATTTATCAGATGATTGTGTTATATTTAACCACAAACTAATAACTGAGGACTTATAAAGGATTTAAGACATTTGAAGAGGAAAAAAAAAATTCTAAATCTGTTCCTTTTCTGTAGAATCATATTCATATTTCAAACTAAATAAATAATTATCTTCTCCATTCTGGAATCTGCAAGCCTCAGTAGAATGTGCAGTAGACCAGGAAAGAGGCATTGCTTCAAGGAAGGGGTTATAATTATAGTCCTGCTACAAATTTACTCAGACAAATCACTTACATTTGATTTGGCTCATTTTATTTAGATCTAAATTGTGATACGTAGTCTCCTCGCCTAATACTTAAACATAACTTTTTCTATAAATGGTGAAAAATTATTTATAAAAAAGAATGAAGACAGATATTTTAATCAACTGATATTATTTATTTTTGAATGAAAATTAAATGTTTTGCCAAAAGAACATTTGGGCAAAATAGAGGTAACTTAGCATGGTTAAATATTTTCTCTTGGGGAAATGTACCATTTTGGTTTCATATATATGTTTGATGTTTATCACAGCTCATATTTATGTATCTAGTTACACGTTAAATTTGAGTATTTTTCTTGTCATTTCTTTATTAACTGGGGATAGGGCTCATGAAAGGCATATAGATAAAGATATGTGTCTATGTATCTATCTATCTTCCTGCTCCTTGAACAATAATTTCTTAGACTTGGAAATATTTTTGAAAATATTTGGGGGTTGTGTGTGTATGATTTCAGAACATAAAAGATTTCTGTAGACAGGATAATATATAACACTAATCTAATACACAATGATAATCTTTGCCAGTTAACTATAAATGATTCATCTTTACATGTGACCCATACTTGGCATTATAAAATACTCTTTATATGGTCCCTGACGTCAAAAAGCTGACAGTTTTGAATAGAGAACATTTTTTACATTATTAGATTAATGCTGCCGTATATATTGAGAATAATTTTTTTTACCTTATTACTTTCTTCCATATTTTGTTCTGCAATTAGACTTAAAAAATATCACAAAGCCACGTCAGTGGGTTATGTATACTACTTTGATCATACTACTACTTTGGTGCATGCTTTTGTTGGCAAGATTTGGGGCCATTCATTCTCATTTCTGGATGATCTACCTATCTATCTGTTTATCCATCTCAAATCATTGTTTATCAAAGCCTTCTCTCTAAAACTTATTCTCTGTCAGCCTCTGTGAACTCTACAAATGGACATACTCTAAACTACCCAGATAAAGTTAATTATGCTATAAATATTACTTGTGGATTAGTGAATGTAGTGATTTTTTGCATTAAAAAATAAAACATGAAATATTAGTGTAAGATTTGAATAGTCAAGAATTATACTCAACTTAAAATCTTTACTTAATAGGAGTGTTTTTTTTAAAGTGTATTCCAAAACTAAGGTGTCTCTCCTGGAAGGAAATGTTACATCTTGAAGCAGGTAGAAATTTCTAGTATTTACATTCTGTACCTCCTTTTGGATTAGAGAGCTGTTTGTTGTTGATGTGAAAGACGAGGAAGATGAATGGCATCATTACAAGGAAGAAAAACATCTGGAATTAAAGAGTAGCCTCCACAAGTCACTAAAGCCTTGCTCTAAGTAAAAGGCAGAACTCATCAAATGTCTTGAAAACATTAGGGTGAGGCTGTTTGTCCTTGGGTTGTGTCGGTTCTGCTCTTGACTTACTGGTCACTGGCTCATGGTCACGTCTGTTTTTCTGCTTTCCTGATGGACTTTCTGCTCTACATTGCTACATAAACCACCAGACTACACCCTCAATCACATTTGGAAATGTTTCCTGAGATGTGGTTTTTGCAGTAACATTTTTCCCCAGTTCTGGCAAGCAGTTCAATCCCAGCTAATCTTATCCCCTCTTTTTTATTATTATTTTTTATTTTTGTTCTGGAAGGGATTTCTTGGACTCAGCTCTCCCCTTTGCTCCTGGTTTATTTAAATTTAAATATAGCTGACATTTATCAAGGAGGAAGTACTAAACAAACCTTTGTCTAAGTTTCCAACAACATACTAAAGATTCTCTTATGTTGACCTAACTATAATACAGATGAAAGTAGGTTATGCATGATATTTTGGTTAGATAATTTTCTCATCATTCATTGCTATTGTAATTGTTTTTTCTTCTTTAGAAAGTATAAGAAATTTGAACTTTGCTTGCCATTGCTTTTTATGAGGGCATAGTTTTTATAAAAGATAGTGTTTAAAGTTAACACATTCACATTTTATACCATGTCATCTCTTGCCAACATTTCTATAAAAGAACAATTATACTATAGATAATATATGTGTCAGGAAAAGTACTGGATCTTTGATAGAGATGAATTTTTCCATTCATTTATTAATGCAACAAATATTTATTGAGTGATCACTAGTTGCTAGGCATTATACAAGGCCCATGGATTACATCAGTGAAAAAAGAAAAAATAGAAAACCAAATTCTGCCCTGATGAAGTTTCTCTTCTACCCAGAGTTTGGGTTGGGAAGATCAATATGAAATAATATACATAATAAAAATATTTGGTATGTTTGGAGGTAATAAACATGTCGAAAAACATAGAGCAGCCTTGAGGAATCCTGATGGTGGCGTGAGTGGCAATTTTAATCAGTACGTTCACAATGGGCTTCACTGAGCAGGTGACATATGATCAGAGAGAAGAACAGCTATCAAGGCCTGAACGTGGGAGCACTCTTGCTATGTTTGAGAACCACCAACAAGGCCAGAGTGGCTGGAGAGGAGTGAGCAGGGGAAGGAGTAGAGGATGTGACCAGAAATGTAATAGAGGCCCTGATCTCATAGGGTCTCAGAGGGGCCTTAGCCACTGTGAGGATGTTGGCTGTAGTTGTAAATAAAATGGCATGATATTGCAGGGATTTGAGGGATAGAATAAAATGATGTAACATATGATCTGTAACAATTACTCTGAATTCTTTGTTAGGAAACCTCTAGGGTGTCAAGAGTTGAGCAAAAGAAGACATTTAAGATAATGATAGTTCAGATAACTGAGATGGGCATATATGATTGAATTTTGGTGAATTCTGAATATCTTCTGAAAATAAAGCCATGAATATTTTCTGATAGATTAGATCTTGATATGGAAGAAAAAGATTAATCAAATACATAAAACTGCAAGGCTACCTAAGATCACCAAAGGACTGATTGTAGCTTGAGACGGAGGACCAAGATTGAGCTCTGAAATATTTGCTATTAAGGGTTAAGGGAAAAGGAGAGGATAACATACAAGAAGACTCAAGTAAGTAAGAGAACAAGAAAGAGAAAGTGGTGACCTAGAAACCAACAGAAGAAAAAAAGCATCAAAACATCAATAAATATCAACTGTTTTAAAAATAATTATTAATCAACCAGAGGTCAATCAGGGAAATAGAACCACTATAAGTGTTGTAGAAAAATAAATTTATTACTTATGCAATTGCAGGAGGAGCTAAGGAAGTAAGAAAAAGGAATCTCCAAAAACGAGATGTAGGTGATCAGGGAAAAGTTACTAACCAGCCCTCCTGAAGCACTGGTATGGATGAGCAATTTGGAGTTTCCAGGGATAGATCTAGGAAGCCAGGTAGTTCCAGCTGCCATACTGAAACTGAAAGGACAGTTGGTAGAGAAGACTATGGAAGGCTATTTATTGCCTTTGCATTTGGTCATGACTTGGCTTGTTATTGATGAGCAGAGCTGGTAGTTAGGTAGAAGACCTGTAACCAGGGAGACGTTAGAGGAAAGACAAGTTGAAAGCCACTAGCACCTTGTGTCTATTTCTTAGCACAGAGAACCACTACAATCTTCAGGAAGTAATCAATGATTCTTCAATTCTGTCTTCCCAGTCTTATGAATATTTCCCTCTTGACCAACTCCAACTCAGAACTATAAAGGGAAAGA
>NW_006793589.1:684537-708259 GCF_000442215.2 Lipotes vexillifer | reverse complement strand
GGGAAAGAGATTCCAGGAAATGTAGTTGCAGCTTGGCCATGTTGACATAGTATGAAACTACTACAGTCCACCACCTTTCAAATTGAAAGCCATATACACCAGTTTAAATCATATTTAATTTTCATCTAAAGACAATAGCAAAATCTTGTGTTAGCTTTACCTGGTATAACTATCCCTCCTGTCACTGAAAACATACTAACCTACTCTCCAAAAGAGGATACAAAGTCAATACAGCACAGTATCTACATTTGGGTAATGTTTAGTCATTTTTTTAACTGAGATATATCCCCCTTTAATATTTTATAACTTATTTACTGAGGAGATATAAGTTTACCCATTCTATTATATCACATATCTTAAATATTAGGGCAATGGGAGATGGGAAAAAAGAAAATGAAATGAATAATACAAAAATATATTCATATGTATGTAAACAAGAGCTCAAAACTGCTTCAGTCCTCAATTCTATATGTGGGCACATGGTCATAGCTATGATTTATATTTTCTATCTTACCCTACTCATTCCACATTTCCTTTGCCCTAAGCAAGAATCTCAACGAGTTGTATTTCCTTTTCTAATGGGGTGACCCAAGCCTTTATTCCTGACAAGTCTGTCCATTGACAATCCTGCGTGTATTGGGCTACTGTAATTTTTTTCCTTAAATTTTACCACAGAACGTGGGAGAATGGAGGGATATCTCAGAGGATCACCTGCGTTCCAGCTATACTGCTTCTTACCTCTTTATTTCAATCCAATTTCCATTTAATAGTCAGAATGTGTTCTCTAATCTGTACAGTAACCCTCTTCTCTTCCTGTTGGTATACTAGAATGAGAAACCCAGAATGACCAGGTGGCAGACTCAATTTCCAGTGTTCTGTAACCACTGCTACACCTCCTGGTGGTACATTACACCAGGAATGGGAGCTTACACCTCTAGCCCAGCAGAGCCCAATGTTGCAGGGAAGAGAAGCACAAATTTTGTAGTGGATGATAAGGAGTAAAAGTGAAAGGATCCGCTCTCATTCCCATCCCTTGATTCCCAGACCCAAGAGTCATGGGTATGGGAGAAACAGTGCCATATATTGATTGCTGATTCTGAAGATATTCCACATTCTAGAGAAGATGACTCCATCTTGCAATGGTGGTACCTTGTCACCCAACAGCCTCCATTTTCAAGTCTTCAAAAGGTCATTCTGCTTCAGGCAAATTTGGCAAAATCTTGCCATTCTTTTGGTGTCTCTGATGATTTCTCATAGTTTGCACTTCGAATCTGATGTACTGGGGCTTTCTGGGACTTGAATCTGGTTATAGGTCTAGGAACAATGAGTAGGGCTGGGGACAGGTCCTCAGGAGGATCAGCAACCCCCTGTAAGGAAACTGTCTTAAGAGAGGGTCATTAAAGATTCTTCAGGCAAGGAGAGCATGGTTTACCTCTGCTGGCAAAGGAAGCTCAACAGAATTTAGAGGTTTAAGATCTTCAGCTTCCTTTAAATCTGCACACGTGTCATCCCAAATTTTAGGGTCCCATTGTTTCCCAATAAATGATTTAACTTTAAAAGACAGTGTAAGATTGAGAATTCACTATACAGTGTGATTTTACTACCCACAGAATTAGGCTGTGGGTTTGGTTTTCAGAAATTTCAACTCTATGACTATAGCAGGTAAGACTTTTTTGTTTTTGTTTTTTTAGGAAGTCTTAGAATCTTTCTATTTTCTTACTCATAGTTTAACTGGGAATTTAAAACCTAAGTTTATAATTTTCTTTCTCCAAGTCTTCTAAAAAGCAAGTGACCAGTCACGCCCATTATAATCCAATTTTCTTTAAAGATTTAGTGACAGCAACGTTTTGGTTACCCAAACCTTGATTCTATAGGCACTCAATTACAGATGTTTATAAATGATAATTGAAGTAATTGTTTGCCATCATGTGCTATGAACTCTTCCATTGTTCTCTCTCCCACTATCAAAAATGTCATTTATACTTTTAAGTCTAATCAGATCACATAACTAATTCCACACTTCTATCTTTAAGGTTATATTGACTAATAGACTGGTATGCCATGAAATAATTAATATTTCCACGATATTTTGATAGAGGATTTCAGATAGACAATACTTACTTCTTTTCAAATGATTCATCTAGGCATTACATCAAATTTATCTTGAGGCAAAGAAAATTAACTACTAAATATATATATATAGAATTTATACATGTTTATAGTTATATATTATATTTTATAATTATATAACCATATATTAACATTTTGTGTGTGTAGCTTCATACTATTGCATCAAATAGATGTACTGTAGCTTATTTAACCATTCCCCTACTCTTAGTTAATTTCACAATACAAAAGCTGGTGGTCTTTCCATTGCAACCATCAGAAAACAATTCAAATTCGCTTAAGCCAAAGAGAGAAAAATAATGTCTTGATTGAAAAACTGTGATGTAGTTACTCATGATCTAGTAACTTCAAGTTAAATGGCACATTAAATCATTTTCAACATACTTAAAATACAATAGGATAAATAGGCAAAACTCCCATTTTGATAAAGAGAAATAGAGAGATAGTACTGGTCCAAATCTCAAAACATAGCTTGTAGAGCAGTAAATAGCAGCACCACTGCCTTTCCTGGCAGTGGAATGACTTCCATGTCCAGCCAATCTTGTTCTGCTTTCTAGGAAGGTCTCCTGTTGTTTTTACTCCATGGTCACATTTGAAGGGCCTTAAGGAGGAGGGTTGTCTTACTGGAAGATGCTCATCTTTATTGCTTATGTCCTCAGGGTATGGGTTTGGGAGCCCGGAGGCTGAGGAGTGAGTGAGTGTAGCTGTGCCAGGTCTGGTAGCCACTTTCAGTGTTTATCAGGAAAAATACCTCCCTCAAAAGATTAGCAAGGTGTCACTTTTCTTGTCTGTGGTCAAATTCCAAAGGCAAAGATCAGTGAGGAATCATAGATGATTTATCAGGACTTGCTCTGGGAATTCCTTCTCTAACAGAAAAATTTTTGTATCTGTACCGCCCTCTCTCTCAGCTAATGACTTAAGTCTCTTTCTCAACAAATTTTGAATTAATAGCCAGAGATAAAGGTGAAAAACTAATCAGCCCTTGACCAAAAGTTAAGAAAGAGCTCTTCTGAACAAAATAGATTTCTTTCCTTTATCCTTCTAGACAAGCCTGTTTCAACTGCAGTGGAAATGAGACTTTAATGAAGGCCATAGGAGTAAGCTTATAAAAAGGCTGATATTGTTCTCTATTTCCAGACTTTATAATTCATAGTTTCATTCTTGTACAGTAGGATACATTCCAAACAGCTGTTTTGTATTTTTAAAAAAAAAAAAAAAAAAAAAAAAAAGTCACCTTCTTAGGTGAGGAGGAAGGACCCTCATTTTCCTCTATCTAATTCTGTATTTTAGGGTTTGAGGTTTAACATTACTCCTCTTTTACCTTGGTTCCTATGCTCTTGGCTTATCATTTACTCCAGTCGTATCTTGGCGAGCACTTTGTGCAAGTGCAAGATGATAGTACCTCATACACAACGTATCTCATGTTTCTAACTTTTGACATGGGTTGTCCCTGGTAAAAACCATCTTGCAATCATGCTTGTGAAGCCTAGAGAAATCTCCTGACCAGCGGGGAGAAAGTTGGTGCATAAATGCACTATTCTTTTCTTCTTTGTGCAGACAATTCTGGACATATACTTCAGTGTTACTCAGAAGGTCCTGGTGGGAGCTAGCCCACATTGACCACCATGATGATCGACTCTAGAAAGCACCTTCGTGTTCGTTTTCCCTCTTTCTCAGTTCGTTCTTCCCAGTCCCCCAACCTGATTCTGGAGATCATTCTCAAAATATGCTTGCTAGCTCTCCTCAAATATTAGTTCCAGGCTAGTCTTTCTGAAGGAGAACTCAGGCTAAAGCAACTCCAATTTTATATTAAACAAATAATTGTTTTATTTGAAATTTGACTAGGAATTGAATAGCCCCAGGATGCATCAGGTATAGTTGAATTTCTAGGCTTAAAGGATTCCATGAGGTTCCTGGCTCCTTGTCTCTTCTCTGCTTTCCTCTTAAGTCCTTTCATTCAAGTAGACAATTAATTCCACACAGTGGCAAGATTACCACCAGTAACTCCTTGTTCGTATCTTCTACTCTAAGAGAGACCCATCAGAAAGAGAATACATGCTTCTTTTCCAAGAGTTTCACCAAAAATCTCAGTTGTGTCTAGTTGGCCTGGCTTACGTCACATCACAGACTCAGTCAGTCACTGGCCAGGGTATGGGAGGCTTTGATCCCTGGAATGATTGAGGGAGGAGAGGCTAGAGGTGTGGTTTCCCAAAGAAAGATCAGTTTACCATACCAAAATAACAAAAGAGATGTAATAGACATCATTTCTTTTTATCTTCCTCCTCTTCTTGTTCTCTCTGCTATTTTAGCAATATGTATCTTTGTAAATGATTTTATTACTGTACTGTAAATTAACTTCTTTGTTTATTATGCTTTGCCTTGTAAAGGGCAAAGGAGTATTTTTTTTTTTTTACATCTTTATTGGAGTAAATTGCTTTACAATGGCATGTTAGTTTCTGCTTTATAACAAAGTGAATCAGTTATACATATACATATGTTCCCATATCTCTTCCCTCTTGCGTCTCCCTCCCTCCCACCCTCCCTATCCCACCCCTCTAGGTGGTCACAAAGCACTGAGCTAATCTCCCTGTGCTATGAGGCTGTTTCCCACTAGCTATCTATTTTACGTATGGTAGTGTATATATGTCCATGCCACTCTCTCACTTTGTCACAGCTTACCCTTCCCCCTCCCCATGTCCTCAAGTTCATTCTCTAGTAGGTCTGTGTCTTTATTCCCGTCTTACCCCTAGGTTCTTCATGACATTTTTTTCCCTTAAATTCCATATATATGTGTTAGCATATGGTATTTGTCTTTCTCTTTGAGCAAAGGAGTATTAAAGCAATAAAATATGTTAAAATAATTAAAATACATGAGAAAAATATAAATAAGGTAGAAAATTATGACCTCTGCCAGGATTCGTCTAAAAGTTTTATATATAGTAATCCATTTAATCTTCCCAGAAACACTGTGAACTGGGTACCAGTATGATACCCAATTTACAGATGAGAAAACTAAGATACAGAAAACAGAGTCATAGAGATGCTAAATGATTGAGCTGGAAGTCAAACATAAGCAAGTCTAGCTCCAGAGTCTGCTATTTGGCCCCTCTAACATGGAAAATGGTTTTATAGGACAATCCAAAAAAGAGGGGGGCCGATTATGAAGAGTTTGAATTATCCTTGTTTGCAGGTGATATAATGTGGGAAAATAGAGTTGGGTATAATTAATAAGTCTTTCTCAGCAAAATGACATTTGGTCCAAACATTGACACCAGCCAGGGTATCAGCCCCAGTCACTTCTGCTAAGTCCTGTGGATAAGTTCTCCTGCAGGGCAGCCTGCTCTGCTCTACCACTCTGCCCACAGCATCATTCAGAAATCATGCAGCTACCCAAGAATAGGTTTTTTCTCCCTGCCCTGACGTCAAAGAGTCCTCTTGCTGGTGGTCCCTCTACCAGCAATTTGTTTGTTCCCAAGTGAGGAATAAACCTTGGAATTGTTTATTATTGGCTTGATGATGTGTTTCAACATCCTGATACCATAAATGGGGGAAACAATAAACCAAGGTAACACTGTAAGATATGATTAACAAATTACTTAGTGGCTCCAATGAAAGAAATCAGAAATATCTCACATAATACCAACTTAAAATAGTAAATGGTGTTTCATTCTACAATCAACAACCAATAAGAAAGTAAGCTAAGATTGATAGTAAAATACCATTCAAGATGGCAAAACAAAACACCCCTCCTCAAACAAAACAAAGTAAAATGCTATAGACTATCTAGGAATTACCTGTAAGCAATTCAGAAGACTGTTATAAAATAGATCATAACACAAGGCTTAAACAAATGGAGAGAGATAACATATTCCTGAATGAGATGACTTACTATAAAGGTGTTAATTCTCAAATTTATCTCTAACTTCAAAATAACTGTAATAAAACTCAAGCAAGATTTTGTAGAAACATGTGAAAACTATTCTTTAAAAATTGTATGAAGGAATAGAAGTCCATGACTAACTAAAACTATTTTTAAAGGAGAAAAAGAAGGAGGAGGCCTCATGCTACTAGATGTTACACTGTGTCACAGAGCCATCATCATGGAAACACGGCAGTACTGATACAGGAACAGAAAGATATACCAGCAGTGTCCTGTGCACATAGACGCTAAGCATAGGATTCAGGAGGCACTAAATTTCAGGGGAGAAAAAATGAATTATGTAGTAGATGACATTGGGAAGACTTGGTTCATGTTTGTGGAGAAAAATAAAGTTGTATCTCTACCTATATTGTATAAAAAGGTAAATTGTGGATGGAATAAAGACATGAGTAGGAAAAGTAAAATATATATCCAAGCAGAAAAGCTAAGGAAAAAATAATACTACTAAAGGTAGATTTGAAAGTATCAAATTTTAGGGTTCTTTGGTTAGAGTTTATTAGCGACTAGGAGAAAATATTTGTAATGCTTCAAAGAATGTCTACAAAATACAAGAAATTCTGCAAATCAAAAGGAAAACTAAGGAAACCCAAGTGAAAATGGGCAAAAGGTATAAGTAGACAGTGCACAGAAAGGCTGAAAATGTGCTATGTTATATTATTAACGTACATATCTAAACTAAAGCAATACCAGGTTTCCATAAGATTAGAGCTTAGAAAAATGCCAAGTATTTGTAAATATGTAGAAAATGGAAAATCTTGTGTTCCTGTGCACTGCTGATAGATGTTGAGACTGCTATCAATATCTGATGGTATTTAGGGGAATTACGTATTGCCTGTCTTTTTATGATTATACCTCTGAACCAATTATTTCACTCTTTGTTGTATATACATTGTTATATATTCTCTAGTCCATACTGAGGTGTTTTTTGTTTTGCTGACTTGTTTTTCACAAGAAGGATGTTGGAGGTAACCAAAGAATTCAGCCCGAGACAACTAGATAATAAGAAATGTGATGGGGACTTCCCTGGCGGTCCAGTGGTTAAGACTCCATGCTTCTACTGCAGGGGGCATGGGTTCGATCCCTGGTTGGGGAACTAAGATCCCGCATGCTACATGGTGCCCCCACCCGCCGCCACCAAAAGCCAAAGCCAGTGACAAAGGAAAGGATGAACATGTTAAAAAAAAAAAAAATGTCATGAATGCACACAGTGGAATAGTGTGGAGCATTTAGGAGCAGTGAACTTGATAGGCAATTACCAACCCAGGTGGATTGTGAAACACGACTGACTGGAAAAAGTTAGGAGGAAATATCTGAGCACAAGATCATTTACTTCAATGAAAATAGATACATAGAAAAACCAACTGTTAACATTCCTTATAGATATGTACTTATCCAAGGGCACATACTAACACAGAGTAGTGCAGCAACTAGTGGAAGGAGAGAGAAATAGAAGTGGGAATTTTGGCTCAAAGTGTAAAAATAATGAATAAAAAACCCCATAAAACAAAAATGGGTATCTGTCTTGGTTATTATTGCTATGTAACAAATCATCCAAAAATGCAGTGATATAAAACAACAGCACTTATACTCACAAATCTGTGAGAAAAGCTACAGTATGATTGAAGATTCAGCCTAGAAGATTAAAATAGCTGGGGAGACAAAAATCTGGAACTGGATGATCTATTTTCAAGATGATGTCTTTACTCACATTTGGAATCAAAGATGAGACGATTTAAAGTTTGATGCAACTGAAACTCATTATGAGAACACTTACACATGGCCTCTCTGTGTGACTGAGGCTTCTCTCAGCCAGATGGGTGGGATATGAGAGAGAGTATCTTAAGAGGGGCTTCCGGTGAATGGGTGTTCCAAGAGAACCAAGTGGTGGGTGCATGGTCTTTAATGACCTAATCTCAGTAGTCACATAGTATGAATTCTACCATACTTTATGCTCAAAGAAGTCACAACCACATTCTGATATAAGAAGTATCATAGACTCCACTTCTCAATAGGAGTAGTGTCAAGAAAAACATGGGGGATTGGAGAAATTGTTGAGGTCATCTTTGAAAAATACAATCTGTCACAGTATGCCCACATAGATGATGGTAATGTTCCATGAACTAATGTGTTTAATCAGTTCTGCCCCTCAAGTCCATGGCCTTGGGGGAAAAAACAAGAGAGAGAGAGAGAGAGGAAGGAAGGAAGGAAAAGAGGAAGGAAGAAAGGAAGAGTCTCATCTGAATGGCTAAATGGCAGGGTAGGGTATGGTTAGAGAAGGCTTCAGCCCTTGAGCCAAGATCTAAATTTTGAGTAGAAATTAGTTGGAAAAGAGGAAAGAGCATTGCAAAGTAGGAAGAAAAACATGTATCAAGGTCTTGCAATAAGAGGGAGCCATGGTCATGGCACATACTATAAGGGGAACAAAGTCACTGTGATTGGGGCAGAGAGAGATTGAAGGAGAGGAGAGGAAGAGAGTCCAAATAATTAGTCATATGAAGAACGTGGCTCCTAAGAGGAAAAGAAAGCAATGGAAGGGTGTTAAAAATAACTTGACTAAATGTGTGTTTTGACAAGATTTCTCTTTCTGTAGTGTGGCAAATGCAGGAGAAGAAGAAAAAGAGGAGGAAGTAGGTATAGGAAGACCAATTACTAGAATATTAACCTAATCAGAGGGAGAGAAAAAGGTTTCTTGAAATGGAAACAGTGAAAGTGGAAAGATGTGTACCTGTTCAGGGCAGTGATATCAATGTGAATACTAAAAAGATGGATATGAGGGGAGGATGAAGTAAGAATTATCAAGGATAACTTCTAAATTGAGCAACTAGGCAGACTCAACTTTTTCTGGGGGAGAGGAAGTTGGTTGGAGTCAGTTTATAAATTCAGGCTTGATTGTGGATTTTGAATATCTAGGGTTCAGAGTAGAGGTCTCAGATGAAGTAAAATTTTGGAGACCTTTGTGTAAGTGTAGCTTGCTATGAGTATGGACAGAAATTACCTATGAAGATTATAAAGTTGAATTTACCAATGTTTTAAAAAATATGTGACCATACAGTCCCCCTTTTTGTATCACCTATAAAAATCACATGGAATAATTGAGATGAACAAATATTATAAAACACTGTCCTAAAGAAATGAATGGATACATGTTCTTCAGGAAACTCACTATAAATAGTTTCTTTTGGTCCATCTTTTAAATGTTTCGAAAGGCAGTTTATCTGAGATTGAAAAACATGACAATTACTTGGAATACAATTAATCTACAGTGGTTAGTAAATTTGAGGTCACATTTTAAGAAACCAGTCAAGCTGGGAAAAAGTGTGACATCTTGAAAAAACTGAGTTACCTGATATTAATAAGATTTATAGCTAAAAATTAGAGACTTTCAAGGTGCTGAGTACTTCATGTGGATTAACTCATGTATTCATAACAATCCTGAGCTAAGTAACAGTATTTCTTTCACTTCAAATATAAGGAAGCATTCTCATAGAAGTTATATTCCTTACAAAAGATTACCTGTAAATGAAAAAGCCAGGATATAAATTTAGGTGATTCCTATCTTAGATAACAAAGACAACTCAACATCTTCATGAAAGGAAGACATGAAAATATTCATGAGAAACACTATGTAGTATTTTATGTTGATTTCCTTAAAAAAATGAGACATATATAATAAATTAAATTAAATTGGAAAGATTAGAAAACCTCAGTCTAATTGCTTTGGATTAGCCTTCTGAAGGTAATCAAGTAGGGTATTTCAGATGACTTTCCTCTACCTCATGTAGAGTGAGGTGTGGAAGGTTGGCAAATTGTGAATTATTTGGCTAGGACATTATGAGTAATATCTGAGTGGAAAATATCTAGACATGAGACTTGGAATGTGCTTCTTAATCAGTTTCTGGCAGAATTGGAGCTTCTCATCTGTCTTCTAGCCAGGAGTGTAAGATTGGGTAGGTCATCATTATGTATTAGAATGCCTTATTTTTTGCATGTTTCTTGGAAGAGATTTTTGGGAGGCCTGACATATTAGTAAATGGGAGTATAGAACCCTTATTGTTATGTTCAGAAAAGAATTCAGTGTAATTTTTCATTATTTTTATAGATGTTATTTAAGGAGAAAATATGTTGTATTCTTTGCAAACATTAAAAAATGGCATTCTATAATTTTTACAGATTTTTGCTGTATGTATTAAAAAGGAAAATTAAAATGCTAAATGTTAGATATTAATTGGGCATAAAATAATGCATAGGTTCACATGTATGAATATGTTTTGATGTCATAAAAAATACATTTAAATGCTTTGATTACTGATATAATTAAGAAAAAGCTCAATTTTAATTTTCCAATTGGGAATGACCTGGTAGAATGTAAACCTATGATTACTTGTATCTTATTTGCCTCTAGCACTTTTTTTTTCCAGCTTTGACTTGTACGCTATGAATCATATTCTTGAACCTTCAGGGAGCTCAAACCATCCAACACACTACCTGTAACGAAAAAAAAATATCTCTGTCTTGATATTCAAAGGACTGATATATGTATATATCCCATTAAATGACTAGTCCACAGACTTGAGCTTCTAGTGAAACTAATAGTAGAATTATAAATAAAAATGGACTCCAAAGACACTTTCTTCCCTTGGCTCTCTTCTCTATGCTACATATTTTGCATCCCTTTGTCCAATGTGGCTTATATGGGAAAATAAAGTCTGAGTGCTTTTTGTTTTATTTGTTTTTCTTTTTTAAATGACTTAATCATTCAACTCTCTTCTTGAATGATCAAGCAAGAACAGAGTGGAGCAAACAAAAAGAAAAATGGGTGATAACTGTCTGAGGGATTATCTGTCTCTTCCTACCCTATGTGCTGTTAGTTTACTTCTCATTTCTCCGTAGAATTTGTATGTTTTAAAAAGGAAGGATCATAGTGTGGTCCCATGGAAAACATACTTAAAAACAATCCATTGTCTCTAGCTAGCATCTTAAGGTAAAGTTTCAAGAAGGGCCCTTGAAGATAATCTGTGATTTGCACCAGGTCACCAAGGTAGAACCCAAGTAGAATTTGGAATCAAATACTGAATAAACAGTATATTTGCCTTGAGCATTGTCTTCAACAAAAATACAAATAAAATTTTGATTTTCATACTTCTGGCTAGTAGAGGAAATCAAGAACATTGGATAACATAAAATGTTGGATTAGAGATCTCAGAATCACATTACCTGAATATATTTTCCTCCCTAAACAAAATTCGATCTCTATTAAACGTTAAGATTCGGACGGTTTTGAAAATTGGCAAGTAAAGAGAACCATAACCATAGTGTTTTGTTTGACTCCTAGCCCCCATATTTCTTAAATTATACCATGAACAAACTTTTCAACTCACATTTATCTATCTTAACTTTTTTCCTCTATCTATAAAATGGAAATAATTCTTCAGTAGCTGAACTGACTCAGTATCAAGTCACTTTGTAAATAATCTTACTATGTCAATTTCTCTGAATATCTGGGTCCTACCTTGTTCCTATGATCAAATCCCTTCCTTAAACCTCCCTTTCCTGGGCTTCAGGCTAGTTGTATTATGTCAGTCCTTGCATCGATAATCTACTTTACTTGGTATACTGGTTCCTCTGAGACTTGAATCTTATCTTTTCCTTATTAGTACTCTTTGGAACCTTAGCAATGTGTCTGAAAATCTTACCACATTACTGAGATCTTGTTACCTGCTTCTGGGCCTCCTGATACTGTTTATTTGCCTGTCTGGATCTCCAAATCTTGCTGGTACCATGTCAAGTTTCCCAGATCACCTGGTTATCTCAGGATAAATTTCTACCTAATACTGCCAGTGATTATTCAGTCCAAATCCAGGCTCTGTATCAGGCTCTGTATGCCCAGCTGGATTGTGTACAGTGTAATAAAGTCACAGATAATGGGTTCAGTGTTCGGTCTGGATACTTATCAGGTGTTTGACTTAGCCACATTACTTCACTGAACTTTATTTTCTTCATTTTCAAAATGATGCTTTATATCTATGCTTTATGTCAATCTATGCTTTAACAGTCTATGATTTATATCTAATTAATGTAGAGAGAGTTGGTTATAGAAATATGGAAATTATGAGATAAGTATATTAAATTAACTGAGCACTGTACTAAGGCACTGTACTAAGCTTTTTAGAGGAATAATAATGATCATTTAATGATTGCCATGATTTCCATTGAAATGACTTGCTAAGCTCTGAGAGTTTATTCTGACTCCAGAGATGTAATAACTACTATGATCTACTTTATACTAATATTGTAAGAAATAGAGATAAATCACTTGGCGTAAGCCCTGGTATCTAAGTGTCAACTCCATCTTTATTTGTAGTTGAGTTTAAAACAGTCAAAATTCCCATTATGCTGCGAGTATCTAATATGTAAGTGTATATTCTCTCTTTGACTTGTCCAAGTTAAAAAAGCACATGCTGTAGTATTAACATTAGCTAATGTTGCTTTTCTTGTGCTGCATCTGTGCCTTCCTTATACTCTACTTGTATCACAGATGATTCCTTTCTATTTCCTACTCCAAAATTTGCATATTTACCAAAGCACTACAATAAGTATATTGCAAATTCAGTCCTATTTTGGGACTATTGAAATTAACATGATTTTAAGCTGAGGTAAAATTAATGTGAACTGTACAGTTGACATGAATTATGTGAATTAACTGTGCATGGCTAATGGCTTTCCACGGGGACTGATCTTTGTTGCTTGCAATTAATACAAAGAAAGTCTCTTAAATTGGTTTTCAAAAGCAATTTATCTCTTGGCCTTGGAATAAAATGAAATACTATTGACTGACTACCCAAGTCGATGCTTTTAGAACTTAATTCTACTACTACTAGATACAAAGAAAGTAATTTGCTTAAATTCTTCAAAAATGAATATTGGTGTCAAGAACTGTGAAGCGTCTGAGCATTTACTTGACTTGAAATCTACCAAGTAAGTAGGTCCTAGTTTCATGGATGCTGGCAGAAGACACAAGACTCCTGGGTCAGAGACAAAGACCTTTATTAGTCATGGCAGGGCAGGCAGTGTGAGATTCAGGTTTGTGTTGGTTCCCCTTGCTCCCAGGTCCTTCAGGGGTGACACAAATAGGCATATGCAGTAGCTTGTGTCATAGCTGAGGAATCCCAAGATTAGGGAAACTGAATCTTTTATAAACCTGCCTGGCCTTAGCTCTGGAGAGGGTCATTGTCTTTATTGTGCTTGAAAATATGAAAGAAAGAAAGAAAGAAAGAAAAGAAAGAAAGAGAGAAAGAAAGAAAGAAAGAGAAAAGGAAGGAAGAAAGAAAGAAAGAAAGAAAGAAAAAGAAAGAAAGGAAGAAAGAAAAAGAAAGAAAGAAAGAAAGAAAAAGAAAGAAAGAAAGAAAAACGAAAGAAAAAGAAAGAAACTTGTTCTTTGCTCAAGAGAGAAACACTATAAGGCTGTCTCTTTCAGGGATCTTCACAGTACAAACATCCTTGGAAAGACAGTCTGGAACATAGGTCAGCAAAATGTACAGAAATACAGACCTACATAGAATTGTTTCCCAGCAGTTGGTCACTGGAACATTCTTTGATTTGATTTTAAGTTATACTTTGATTAAAATTTAATTGTTCCAGTTGGTCACATCCAAAGTGAAGAAATTTATTTATCTTGATTTTGGGGGATAATCCACATGGCTACTCTTCTTATCCCCAATAATTTTCTCTAGCATTCTGAACAAAAATTCCAGAAAATATGATTCTACTTTGAGTATCCTTTCCAGATAGTGGTGGCAATGCTACATAATAAAATCTGTGGTGAGGTATACACCAGGAACACTTAAAGGTAGAATCTGTAGGACAAGATAAATGAAAATTTTTGTGGTTAGCGTCCTTGGCACTGGTTTGCTCATTCAACCCATATGTCTATTATATATTTTAAATATGTCCAGCACAATTGTATATATGCTAAGAATACTATGATGAATGAAACAGGAAAAAAGTTTCTATCTTATGGAATTTATAATCTAGTGGGACAAAAGTAAATAGTACCATCTCTGGCATCCAAAGAAATAAAAATGATGCATTTCCCTTCTATATTCACCCACTCTCCTTTTCTGCTTTACTTTTCTTCTTACTCGCTAATTGTGTGTGTGTGTGTGTGTGTGTGTGTGTGTGTGTATCTAATATATAAAACTTATTAACTTGGCACGAGGGCAGGGATTTCCATCTGTTTTATTTGATGCTGAATCCATAGAGTATAAAAAGGTTCTGACACACAGTAAAGACGCAATAAATATTTGTGGAATACGTACTTAAATGGATAAATGAAATAGATTTTCAGGGAGTAAAGACCTCCAGAGGAGAACTTCCTAAAGATCACTGGAAGGGGAAAGAAGAAAATGATAGTGGCCATTTGGTATCAGATGTGACATATCCATATATTACCAGAAAAAAGTCCTATTTTTGGAAACTTTATTGGGAGCTATAATTCCTCTAACATTGGATATATAAGAAAATAGGGAAGTATAGTTTATTACTTTCAATGGAGCCACATTTATATCTTCCAGACTGGTGTAGCAATAAATGGTTTCACATATAAAAGTGTTCATGGAACTTCCTCGGACAGAAAACAGATCTAAAATTCAGCCAGGTGTATAGAAACAAGACATTGTCTTAAAATATGTCTTAATATACATAGACCAGGGCAATCACTCCATATTTAGTTTTAAATCTCAATGGAAGGCAGTTAACTTAAGGGTGTATGAGAGGCTCATCTGTAAACATTTAATTAAGACTTTTCTATGCCAAGAAGGTTATTATGACAATTCTAAATGATAAATTCATGTTTTTAGCTTTTTCCTCACATATGCCAGTTGGCCTTGAGTAGAAGAATTTGAGTTAAAATACATTTCGCCGTGGTACCAAAAAACTGGGCTTTTAGGATTGAGAAGGGCTAAGAAAACAGTCTTACTTATAATGCATAATGCATACTTTTATTCTAGAGGAATGCAAAAGAGGACAGAAGTGACTCTTTACAAACCAACCATCCAAAGGACTTTTTGAAATTTCTGTAACTTGGCTAGATTCAGTAAAAAGAAAAGGTTTCAGAAAGCTGGATGTTGTATATATTTTCATTTTATAAATGAGAATATGTGTGCCTTTTTAGTTTAAAAATCACCATCTGCCATGAATACCTTTGCTACTACTTTTTTCTAAGGAGGAAAGCAAATTCTTATTCTGTTTTATCTTTGATTTCAAGAATTTAAAATCCAGAATATCCATTTCTAAGAAAACTTTGTTCATGTCTTGTGAATATCCTAAAGTATTCATTAGGCAGTAGCTGTGACGAAGTGAAAAAAAAGAAAAGGGAATAAGCTAAAGAAAGATCTTTATTCATAAACAGTGAGAGTCTTTACATGATGATGCTAAGAATTTCTCAAACTCTAGGGAATAAATGGACCAAACCGTTTCAGAGTGGAATAGGTTTTAGACTCAGAAATAACATCATCCATTACAGAAATATCAATAAGAAATACCATTTTTAAATACCTAAAACCTCTAAAGGTTTTTATTTAATATTTTAATTTCAAAAAAAGAAGGGGCCATGTACTAATACTAGAAAGGCACAGGAGCTCATGACTGATAGGACTTCTTTTCCCAATAATTTTAATTTCTTTAATTTATAATGGAAACAGTTGTGATTCTAACATAGTTCAGTTTATAAACGAATGATGTGTAACAGCCTACATTACTTTTACTAAGTTATACAAAAAAAAATTGGTACAGCAAAAATGCATGAGTTAATATATTTTGCAATCTAGGTATAATGAAAGGAAGATTAAAATATCTAAATAAAAATGTCTTTTAGACTCCTCTTTTATTCATTAGGAGAAGATTATGCCCATTGATAGCCATCATGGTTTTCTTGTCTAGTCACTGGTACCTCTTTCTAGAATTTTAGGTACTTATGAGTAGTGGCTTGGCCAAAAAGTTCATTCGGGGTTTTCCATAGCATCTTATGGGAAAACCCGAACGAAATTATTGGCCAGCCCAATATTTATCTGATGGTCAAAAAAATTACTGTATCCTTTAATTTGGTGAGAGTTTCATAAAAGCACACACATGCTACTGGAGAAGGTAGAGTCTTTCTAAGAGGATGCTGCTTGGTTGAATCCATGTTTATCAGGTAAATCAGAACTCCCCAAGAGAGTCACAATGAGCAACTGCCTGGAAACTACAACTAACATCACTGCAAGTTTGGCGATGTAATTACTACCTTCCAACCAATGAATACAGTTCTCCTCTTTAACTTGGGTTGATATTGGGAAGTGGCGATGGGGCAAGAAGAAGAAAGAAATGTAGGCTTTGGAAAGATTTGATCCTGAAACTATGCTTATGTGTAACAGAACTTAAATAAGTCCTCCACTGATGGAAAACCAAAAAGCCGTCTCACCGCAGCAGCGATCAGAATAAGCACTACAATTCTGGTAAAACCTTAGAACACCTCTTGTATAAATGCTATTATTTAATTCATACAGAGCTCTTTGAGGCAGGTACTTATCATCACCATTTTCTAGATGAAAAATATAGAAGAGGAGGTTTATTTAGCTTGCCTTTGTTTCACATATTTTAAGCCAAAACGTGCTGACTCAAGATCACGGAGTCCAGTTATTCTCAGTTTGGGGAACAGTGGAGAGGACACTTCACCCCTGATCCTTCAGAGGTCTTGGCCAAATTGTGCTTGGGCTGCTTGAAATCTACATATACCACAAGTCTGCCCAAAGTTTCACAGAGGCAAATGCATTAATTTAATATTATTTTATATTTAGATCCCCATCCCCCTTCAGTAAAGTTATGTTATATACTTGTAATACAGTTAGATTTTTTTTTGTCATAGCCTGCATTCTTTTCTAGGATCTCCTGATGTCCTGAATAATTTTTTGTTAATTTGCATATGTTTAGGTTCACTCTTTGTCTTATGAAGTTCTATGAATTTGGATAGGTATGGTGCCAGGTATCTACCATTATCACAGGGAAGAATTTCACAACCTAAACCTCTCCTGTGCTTCACCTTCTTGTCTCTCTCCCCATGAACACCTGCAACTGCTGATTTTTTTTATAGCATGTATAGCTTTGCCTTTTCCAGAATGTCCTACAAATGGAATCACATAGTATGTAGCCTTTTCAGACTGGCTTCTTTCTCTTAGCAGTATGCATTTAAGGTTCCTCCATGTCTTTTCATGGTTTGATAGCTCATTTCTTTTTATCATTTTTAATTTTCTTTTATAAATGGAATAATATTCCATTGTATGATGTACCACAGTTTATCTATTCACAATTAATGACATCTTGGGTGCTTCCAATTTAGGATGATTATAAATAAAGCTGCTGTAACATCCCTGTGCAGGTTGTTGCATGGACATAAGTTTTCAACTCAATTTGATAAATATGTAGGAGCACAATTGTGGCATCATATCGTAAGGCTGGCCAAATTCTCTTCCAAAATGGCTGTACCATTTTGCATTCCCACTAGCAATGAATTAGAGTTACTGTTGCTTCATATCTTCCCTAGCATTTAGTACTTTTCAGTGTTGGCTATTTCTAACACATACATATATTTGTCTCTCAGTGTTTTCATTTGCAATTCCCTAACGACAAATGACGTTGAGTATTTTTCATATAGTTCTTTGCAATCGGCCTATCTTCTTTTGTAAGGTTCTGTTCTGATCTTTTACCCACTTTTCAACTGGGTTGTTTTCTTATTGTTGAGTTTTAAGATTTATAGAATTCAAAGCTCTAAATATCCCCCAAGTACTGCTTTCACTATATCCCACAGATTTTGATAAGCTCTATTTTCATTTATGTTTAGTTCAAAATATTTGCTAATGTCTCTTGAGATGTCTTCCTTGGCCCATATCTTATTTAGAATCATGTTGTTTAATGTCTAAGTATTTTTGGATTTTCCAGCTATATTTCCATTACTGATTTCTGGTTTAATTCCTTGTGGTCAGATTTATTTTAAGTTTATAAAGGTGTGTCTGATGACCCAGAATGGGGTTTATCTTGGTGAATGTTCCATGTGAACTTGAGAAGAAAGTATTCTGCTGTATTAGTTGAAATATTCTATAAATGTCAATTAGATCTACTTGATTTATGGTTCTGTTGAGGTGAACTCTTTCGAGGTGAGCTCTTTCCCACTACCTTAACTGCCTCCTTGATCTGTCAATTACCAAAACAGGAGTGTTAGGGTTTTTTGTTTTTGGTTTTTTTTTCATACTAAAGGAGTTGTAAGTACTAACATAGTTATATAACAGCAGAGAGTGAGAGTTAAATTCCCAAGAATTTACAAAGGTGGATCTCTGCTCACGAAATCTACTTGACACAGCAATCACTGCTCTGTTAGTGGTGCTTAAGTTTGAGTCCTCATGACCCTCTTAGGAGGGCTTGATTCTCCTGCTGCTGCAAATACTTGGCAAACAGTGTCACCGTCCTCTTCAAGAAGAGGCAGTAGAACATGGTAATAAAGGCTATAGAGACTGAAGGCAGACTAACCTGATTTGAACCCCAGCATAGACAAGGCATGTGAACCTCATTTAACCTCTCCATGCTGTGGTTCCTTCATGTATACAATGAAAATTGTGATAGTGTCTAACACATTGGGATCAAACTGGGTGGCTGAGGGGATTAAATAAGTTAATACAAGTAAAGTTCTTGAAACAACACTTGGAACTAAAGAAACACTATATGTCTAGGTAGATTCTCAATCTCTTTCCCACTTGCTAATTTTACCACAGAGCTTGGAAATCCAAAAATTCATTCTCAGCCCTCCTTCTATTTAGAGAGATCGATTGATCTACAGGGGGCTCAAAAGAAAATCACTTGCTCTCCTGATTACACAGAGTGTTGAGATTAATACTGCCCTTCTCCAATCCCCTTCTACCAACTTAGAAAGCTGACATGTTGGCTGGAGCTGCAGCAGGGCAAGGCCAAGACAGTAACTCAGTCCTCAGCATGAACATCGTTAAGAGCCAACAATGACAAATTCCTGCTTCTTCAACAAGAAAAATAAGTCCCAATCTGTCAGAGACATGGCCAGTTCAATGCCAACACATACACTAGTATAACTGCCGCAAATAATGCTACCTACTAAAATGATTCTCTAGGGCTTTCTAATACCAAGCGCTGTGCCACATATTTTATATGTGTTATATTTAATTCTCACAAAACCCTTTGGGATAGGTACCGTTATGTCATTTTAAAGACGAAGACACTGAGGCTTAGGGAAATTACATCAAATTACCAAACTTGTACAGTTAGTAAGCAGAGGAGTAGAGATGTGAACAAAAGTTTGACTGCTTTTTACCAAGTTGTTGACAATTATGATATTCAGCTGCCCTGTAGATACAGGAAGCAACTTAGATGCAGGGAAGGAAAGCATTTGAAATTACTTTCATAAACTTAAATAGAGAAGTCTTTAGCAATTAAAGGAAAGAGACCTTTTGTTCTCATAAATTACTTATATAGCTATCTAAACTGATCAAATTGATGAACCTTTGTTCAGTTTTCAAATTCTCTTTGCCCAGAGTAAAATAGAAAAATGCTGCTTAACTTCTAAGTTCAGTCTTTGATGGGAGAAACCAATGGTTTGTGTCTGAAGGCATTTTCTGTAGCATTTGTGAATGGGTTAGTGGTTGAAATGCACTTCCTAATTGTCATGTGTCCACCCACTTCTCTTGTTATAAACTTTGTGGTAATTCCAGGGTCTGGTATGCTAGGAAGAGGAACTTTTTTCCTTTTCTTTCTCAATTGGTATTTATACTTTCAGCAAAAACAGGATAGACACAGATTTATTGCATTGCAACAGAATCTATTCTCATCATTTTCTCATGTCAAACGTGCGACTCTGTTTTGTGCATAAGATCACAGGACTAAACATTCTTACCTTTATAGGCTATAGCCTTTCCAAAAGTAGTCTGAAACTTGAAGAGATCTGTAAACATTTATGTAGGAATCATAACCACAACCCCAAATAAACAAACATAAGAAACCATTGGGGTGGCTCGTGAAGTTTAAAACAATAATAAATGTGCTCAGATTGCTACTGGGAGATAAAATAATAACAAAAGCAACTGCAAAATTAAATACGATGTTTCTCCACATGGTTGTTTATGTTTCCTTCAGAAGTAAATTTAACTCTTTTGTTGTTGAAATAGTTATGTATTTCTGAATCAAAAACCAAAAGGTAAAATGAGAATAATAATTTGTACAGATGTTATGCATATACTGTGATCTTAGGTAATATAGATCATAATGATTTCTGTCAGTACAGTTTTTTTCCTTTTGAAGGTTTAAGTGTTGATGTATTCTAAATACATAGAACTAAATACAAATGAAAAAGAAATGCAAACTTCCGCTCATTTGTCCTAAATTTTTCTCATTCCTTTTACTCGTTCATCCTACGATTACTTCTATGGCCTCTGCTCTTACAAGGAAGTGAGGGAACTGCAAAGCCACCACCACAACTAGGATGAAGGATGAGTTATGATGACTGGGAAAAATAACATGTGCTAATGTGTAATCTATCATAAGAAAGAAAGAATAATAGTTGTAGACTTTCAGGGGATAGAGAGTTCAATGAAAGAATGGAGGCAGAGAATGAAGGATGATGACGCAGAGCAGGTAGAATGTGAAATGGGTTTAATTCTGACAAGATTTTTATAGTAAAAAAATGGAGCACTTCCAGTTTTGGGGCATCAGCTTCAGAATTTCTGAATGGCATTCCCTCTGAGGCTTTGGACCCATCTCTCTCTCAGCAGCTGTAGCCACACAGAAAAGACTTATCATAGCAGGCCTGAGGTAGCTGCCTATAGAAGGCCTGCCTGTAGGGTTGGCCCTGGGCTGGCGTCTGAAAATTCCGCCTTTGAAATATTTGATACACCGATAGGGTTGTTTTGCCTGCCAAGGGCATGGAACACCTGCTTTCCTTCTGGGAGTCTGAAATTTCATTGGTTATGGCTCCCTATTTGTACCTTTGTGACCATTGTCCAAGAAAAACCTTGGACCCTGAATCTCAAACAAGTTTCCCAACACAGACACATTGCTCAGTAAAAAGACAAATGCTTTTCACTGCTGAAGGTAGGGCTCCCTTAGAGCAGCCTCTGTCCAGGCGGAGAGCATAGGAAGCTTATGCTTGGATACTTGCAGACTCTGCCTGTGCCCTTTCCCTCTACTATAGTCCTGCTCTGTATGCTTGCTCTGTTGTACTGAGTACAAGTTCTGTGAGTCCTTCTAGGGAATCAGTGAAGGTTTGTATGGTCCCTGCGTCCTCAAAATATCAGTCTGTCAGCCCCCTTCATCTTTCAAATTTTTTCTTCTTACAATGGACAACATATTGAATCATTTCAGTACAACTCAAGCATCACTCTAAAGTGGAAAGAACGTGAGGGATTATATCACTGCCCTACTTAAAGTCCGCCAGTGGGTTCCCATGACAACTGTTTTCTGCTGACTTTACCAATAATTCCCCAAGTCATATACATCTCTCCATCTTTCCTTTGATTCTCATGCACCAGCCACAGTCACCACCTCCTCCCAGTATCTCAAAACACCAAGTTTTAATTTTTATCCTTTATCTGGGATGTCTGCTCATACAATTAACTCTTTCTGAGAGATTCTCCACCAACCTTTTCTCCCCAGCTATCCACCATGCACACATTTAAAGGCGTGGATTGTTTTCTCCCTGAGGTCTTAGTTTAAATATCATTCTCTCAGAGAGGTCTTTTTTGACTACTCAGTCTTAATTAGTACTTTCTCTTCTCTGTTATTTGCTTTCATAACACTCTAATTGTTTCTCTTGTCATTTTTCACTGTTTCTAATAATATATATAATTTTTTTTCCTTTTTAGTTTTGTGCCTTTGCCATTAGTCTATAAATTCCATGAAGACAGGGATGAGTCCAGTTTGTTAATCCTGTAGACTTAGCCCTTAATCCGGTAGCCTAGCACAGAGAAGGCATGAAATAGTTATTAAACAAAAATTTTAATTGAAATATAGGAACTAGATATGGCAATATTATTCAAAGCAAAAAGACAACAGGGAGGAGAATGAACTGTAAAAACCTTTAGACAGAAGAAAGTGTATCTGATTATTCATTTAAATTCTGGCACTTTAGGGATTATACCAATTTTACTCTTATAAGTAGAATAAAGTGTGTGTAATTTGCTGGGTACTCTTGAACCAAAGCCATGATATTTAAGGATTCTTATCTAGTATTAGATAAAATACAGAAAAGCCAAGTGTAAGCTGAAAGAATAACATCTCTTCCCTAGAGCAAACTGTGTGAGAATGTGTAGGGGGAATTGTAAGGACCTTTATCTAGTGAGCTTAGATATGTCCAAGAGACTGGGGGTTTCATCCAAATGCAAATTTCTCTCTAGGCTCAGTTTAAAGTTTCCACTAAGGAAACATCTAAATGATCTAATTCAAGAATTGATTCAAGTTTATTGTGACCTAAAAAAGATTGAAAATCAATTGATCATAGTCATTTATGGACTTGTATAAAAGTCTATCTGGTGCCACAGGTTTTGATTTTAACAGTCGGCCCCAAACTGATTACGGGTAGCTTTCCGTGTAGGTCATTTCCCTATAAGGCAAGTTTCAGAAAAACTTGTCAGTAAAAAAGCTGATTCAGGGTAATATTTTGAATTTTAAAAACTTTAATATTTGTACCCCAAATTATGAAGTTTTTGAAAAAGAGTTTTCGGGGTTATGTTTTCCATTGGTAGCAATTGTTATCAAAATCTTTCCGAATACATAAATATATATAAAGTGCTCATGTACATGTTAATACAATGTATCCATAGAACAGCCTTATATAGCTCCAAAGTTTAGGTATAAGTATGGTCAAATCTAGCAACTTTGACTCATTTTGCTGATTTTTAGCCAAGGTAAGATAAGAAACTACATCAAGCCAGTATTCAGGAAACTGTTTAAATATTTTGTTTAAAATAGTTGATTTTGCAAGGTATACCAACTGTATCAGAGGATCTGTCTTAAAAATTGTTTAAAAAGTTGGAAGCGTGCAGCTGCCCTTGCTAAAGAAATGCTTTGCAAAAAATAATATTTATGTAGTATGCACCATACATACATTATATGATTCACTAGACACAAAGTGGGCACTCAGATACTTGCTGATTATTTAATTTATCCAACATAACCAAAAATATATTTTGGGATGATAAAGAATTCTTTTTTTTTTTTTTTTTTAAGGAGGAATGGCAAATTGTCCCACTTTGTTTGACATTAAGGAATATCAAATCAGAATTCCAGGATATCATACATTTATAACCAAAACTGGTTCTAATATGTTCTTTAGAATGCCTTCTGATGAATTCAGTGCTGGTTTTTTTTCTTTTTTTTCTCCTTTTTTTAAGCAAAAATATCCCCTCTACTCATAAGCTAATTGCACAGTCAATCAAAGAAAATTATATGAAGCAAATTGTCGTTTCTTCCTTCTCTGAGTGAAAGCAAAAGGGGAAGCAAATAACAGAGAATCACAAATTGCTTTTTCAGGTAGTCTCAGGAAGGGAAGACTGAATCAAAATTGTAGCCAGCTGGTATGAAGAAGCTAGCAGACAGGATTCTGGGATGGAG
>NW_006793589.1:652017-684499 GCF_000442215.2 Lipotes vexillifer | reverse complement strand
GGAAAGGCTCTGGGGCCAAGCTCCAGGCATTCCAAATCCAACTCCATCCATTCCTAGCTGGGTGTCTTCAACAAACTTCTCAACCTCACTGAGCCCAGTTTCTTCCTCCACATAGTTGGAAAACCACACACAGGTTGAAAAACTTACCTGAAGACTTAATGAGATAAAGGAGACTATTTTCTGATACATTTCAGCCTTTTAGGCATCAAACAAAAGTCAGCTCCTTTCCTTCAGCCCCAGACAAGTCACTGGGCTAGAGAGATTTGCACAAACCCATCAGTTTTTATTCTAAAATGAGTGGCATCAATCAGAGTTAAGTTTTACCTATTTCCCTCTTTTCTTCCTTTTTTACTTCCTTGTTATAGAGTTAGAAAGGCAGTTAAAAAAGGATGAGAAATAAACATAACTGTTTTTAAAATTTATATGTATTATTTTAACATCGTGTTTAGTCCATTTAAATCCACTTATTTAAATAGTGAACCTTAGGCTAATTTCTCTTAAATACAGAATTGTATATCTACTTTCTCAGTAAATAAAGGGCATCTCTAGGTTAATATGGCCAAAACCGAATCCCCAAACCTGGTCACACCCAGTCCATCTCAGTATATATCACCGTCATCTACATACTTGCTCAGCCAAAATCTAGGAATCATCCTTCTTTTTCTTTTTTTCCTTATGTCTTCTCAACCTCAACATCCAAACAAGTATCATCAAACTAACCTTCAAAACATATCCCAAATCTGTTCTCTTCTCTTCAACTCCATTACCAATCTCCAAAGCCATCATCATTTCATTCTTGTTTCGTCATCATTATTTTATCATCATTTCTTCCTAGTTTTCCAAAGAAACCTCCTAACAGGACTCCTTCCTGTCAGTACATTCTCCACAGGAAAACCTGAGTGATATTTTGAATGTATAAATGCTGGCACCCACCTACTTAAATATCTCCAGTGGCTTTGCCTACTGCTTAAAATACAATCCAGATATTTTACACATGTGAATTCTTACCTAATCTGTCCCCGCCTACCTTCTTGACCTCAACTCACATCACTAGAACAGTGATTATCTAACTGTTCCTCAGACACATTAGGCAATTTCAAAAATTTAAATTATTTGATAGACATTTGTTTCTCCCTCAAATGCTCCTTTTCTCAATCTTCAAAAAACTATTTCTTTTCTCTTTCTGACTTACTTCACTCTGTGTGACAGACTCTAGGTCCATCCACCGCACTACAAATAACTCAATTTCATTTCTTTTTATGGCTGAGTAATATTCCATTGAATATATGTGTATGCTAACACATATATATGGAATCTAAGAAAAAAAAATTAGGTCATGAAGAACCTAGGGGCAAGATGGGAATAAAGACACAGACCTACTAGAGAATGGACTTGAGGACATGGGGAGGGGGAAGGGTAAGCTGGGACGAAATGAGAGAGTGGCATGGACATATATACACTACCAAACATAAAATAGATAGCTAGTGGGAAGCAGCCGCATAGCACAGGGAGATCAGTCTTGAGGATATGGGGAGGGGGAAGGGTAAGCTGTGACAAAGTGAGAGAGTGGCATGGACATATATACACTACCAAACGTAAAATAGATAGCTAGTGGGAAGCAGCCGCATAGCACAAGGAGATCAGCTCGGTGCTTTGTGACCACCTAGAGGGGTGGGATAGGGAGGGTGGAGGGAGGGAGATGCAAGAGGGAGGAGATATGGGAACATATGTATAGCTGATTCACTTTGTTATAAAGCAGAAACAAACACACCATTGTAAAGCAATTATACTCCAATAAAGATGTTAAAAAAAAAAAAGCTCTTTCTTTTTGACATTCAATTTGAGCTTAAATGATACCTCTTCAGAAGGGCCTTGCTTCTAAAGAAACTACCTTGAAACTGTTGATGGCATTACTGATTTTGGATTGTCTGCCTGACATTTGTCAGCCTTGGTTAATTGTCTGTGGTGGTTTTGTTTTTTGCATACCCCCGACCAGAATGCAAGCTCCATGGACAATAATAAATAATAAAGAATTAACAAAGGTTGAATGAAGGAAGGAAGAAAGAAATGAATAGATGAATGCATTATTCCTTCTATTAATTTTTAAATCCTTTGAAGCTTAGATGGTGTATTTGCTGTAGTACCTGGCAAAATATTTTGCACATATTTGGAAATCAATGGATATTTTTGATTGGAATAAAATGTTCCATGTCTCTTTTATTTCTGAGGAAGGAATTTCAGTGCAACCCTGTTTTCTTGCACAACATACATTATTTCCAATTTTAGCATGTATGCTGCTGGACTGAGAACAGGTGTGGCATTTCAGACAACTCTACAATTGTACATTTTATAGTAAAATACAGTGAGTATTTTATAGTAATGTAAAAAGTAGTTTTTATGTTCAGTGACATGTGAATATATCTGCAGGGATTTAGAGACGTTGTGAGTTATTTCACTGTACTTTCCTGTTCTGAATGAAGTCCTACAGTTTACAGGTATTACTTCAAGACTATTTAAGAGATGTAGAGGGAATTGGGATTACGCGTTTAGCAAAAAGTCAGAATTTTACAGCTAGAAGGGATCTTAGAGATCGTTAAGTTTCATCATTTATTTCTTATATCAAGAAATTGAGGATGAGAAAAGTTACTGGTTTGCCTAATAAATGCTGTGTAACTTAGCAAATTATCAAGTTAGCAAAGTAGTAATTAGAAAAATAGTTAATTAAAAAAGGAAGAGCTTGGGGTTTCCCTGGTGGCGCAGTGGTTGAGAGTCGGCCTGCCGATGCAGGGGACGCGGGTTCGTGCCCCGGTCCAGGAAGATCCCACATGCCGCGGAGCGGCTGGGCCCGTGAGCCATGGTCGCTGAGCCTGCGCGTCCGGAGCCTGTGCTCCGCAACGGGAGAGGCCACAACAGTGAGAGGCCCGCGTACCGCAAAAAAAAAAAAAAAAAAAAAAAAAAGGAAGAGCTGGATAAAGAGTAACAGGGCACAGTTCGCAGCAGTTTATATCTTCATTTAAAAATTAATCAGATTTGTGTTGCAAAAAGCCATTCCAGTAGTTACTCCTTCCAAACATTACCAACTTTAACTGTTTATAAACAGAGGACTATCATCTTCTGAGACAGATTCCAGCACAAGTCTTCAGGTTGCACCTGAAGTTTCTAAAGTTGCACCAGTTTCTAAAGTTTGCAAACCAGACCTGATTGGCTTGAAATTAATGACTTTTGGATTTGTATGCCCTGTGTTGTTGTTTGTTTTTTGTTTGCTTTCTTCTCCTGATCAGGACAAATTACATGTATAGTCCATTAACCTTTAGGAAATAGTGATATATAATATTGATATATTTAAGGATGTACTCTTCCTGGGCCTCAATTTCTATCCTATAAAGGGGGGATCTCAAAGATATGGCAACATGATCGAAAAAGCAATAATTTTCACTGTGATTCCCTTGTAAGGGAACTGGAAAAAATCATTGTAAAAGGACCATATGGGGCTTCCCTGGTGGCGCAGTGGTTGAGAGTCGGCCTGCTGATTCAGGGGGCACGGGTTCGTGCCCCTGTCCAGGAAGATCCCACATGCCGTGGAGCGGCTGGGCCCGTGAGCCATGGCCGCTGAGCCTGCGCATCCGGAGCCTGTGCTCCGCAGAGAGAGAGGCCACAGCAGTGAGAGGCCCGCGTACCGCAAAAAAAAAAAATAAATAAAAGGACCATATGTTTTAGCATTCTGATAATCAGGTATAAAACCAAGTTTTCTCAAAATTTTTATTGAGGAGAAATAACATTACATGGATAAGTAGTTTATAGCATATAATTTTTCAGACACGTAGTCCAGTATTCTTCCCAGCTTGTGCCTTTCCATTCTAGTTCATCAAAGTCTTTATAATAGTTACTAGAGTCTCAGTTCAGAGGAGATCAGCTCTGCCTGGTCCTCTCTCTCTTTCTCCCTCTCCCTCACTCACTCTCTCTTTCCTCCCTGAATCTTTTTTGTTTGTTTGTTTGGGTTTTTTTTGTTTTTTCTTGTAGTTGTTGGGAACAACAAAAGGATTTTCTAAGACATTTATTTTTGTGGAGTGTTATTTAACTCAAAATAGGGCTCTATTTTGAATTAAATAACTGAATTTTTTAACTGAGTTATTTAACTCAAAATAATTCTATTTTGAGTTAAATAACTCTATTTTGAGTTAAATAACTGAAAAAAATGGTTATTTCAGTGAATGTATGCTAAATAAATCAATTAACTTGAAAAGAGGAGAAAGAAGTAATAGGAATTGGTTGACGCCTAAATAATTATTGCAAAGCATCATCAGAAAATAGCGTTAAACTAGGAAAGTGACAAACATCCTTTGATCTCAGCTTTCATTCAAGGTGAATCAGGACCAGTGTAATAAATCACCCTAAATACCTCTTGTAAGTGGCCACTGCTAGAGGGCAGGCTCTGTCTCTTATCACATGCTGCCTGAGGTAAAAATGCACAATCACGGTGGAGTCCAAAGTGTGGTAAGAAGGTTCTACTTCTTCCCATGCCTGTAGAAAATACAGTTAACTTATAAGTAGTGGTAAAGTATGGAGAATCGAACCGTGTTAAACTACATGTTCTCTCCAATTTAATACAAGTAACCTAATTGTAGCAACTGTCTTAGAAATTCTACCTCTGTGTTAAAAATTATTAAAATAAATTGTAAGATATTCTTTCTTGCTTGAATGGAAGCTATTCAGGGCCTTATCTCGTATCTAGTATAATCTTGTCATTCTTGTGGCGCCACTTATTCTGCAAGATGTTTTTTTTTTTAAATTCCATTAAAAAGAAAAAAACTTGTTTTTCAAGCGTAGGAGTACCTTTTCATTTCGCCCTGAGCCACAGCCAACTTCCAAAGTGGTTATTTATGTTCGATTAAAAAATGTTATATTCCACTAACTTGGGGAAACACAAACTTTGATATTTGGTTTGAAATAGCTTTCTTTTCCATAATTTAAACTCTTTCACACACACACATATATATATTTTTTTAATTTAGTTATTTTTAACATCTTTATTGGAGCATTATTGCTTTACAATGGTGTGTTTGTTTCTGCTTTATAACAAAATGAATCAGCTATACATATACATATATCCCCATATCACCTACCTCTTGCGTCTCCTTCCCACCCTCCCTATCCCACCCCTCTAAGTTGTCACAGAGCTGATCTCCCTGTGCTATGCGGCTGCTTCCCACTAGCGATCTATTTTACGTTTGGTAGTGTATATATGTCCATGCCACTCTCTCATTTCGTCCCAGCTTACCCTTGCCCCTCCACATGTCCTTAAGTCCATTCTCTATGTCTGCATCTTTATTCCTCTCCTGCCCCTAGGTTCATCAGAACCTTTGTTTTAGATTCCATATATATGTGTTAGCATATGGTATTTGTTTTTCTCTTTCTGACTTACTTCACTTTGTATGACAGTCTCTAGGTCCATCCACCTCACTACAAAGAACTCAATTTCGTTTCTATTTATTACTAATATTCAATTGTATATATATGTGCCACATATTCTTTATCATCTGTCAGTGGACATTTAGGTTGCTTCCATGTCCTGGTTATTGTAAATAGAGCTGCAGTGAACATTGTGGCACATGACTCTTTTTGAATTATGGTTTTCTCAGGGTATATGCCCAATAGTGGGACTGCTGGGTCATATGGTAGTTCTATTTTTAGTTTTTTGAGGAACCTCCATACTGTTCTTCATAGTGGCTCTATCAATTTACATTCCCACCAACAGTGCAAGAGGGTTCCCTTTTCTCTTCACCCTCTCCAGCATTTATTGTTTCTGGATTTTTTCATGATGGCCATTCTGACTGGTGTGAGGTGATACATCATTGTAGTTTTGATTTGCATTTCTATAATGATTAGTGATGTTGAATATCCTTGCATGTGTTTGTTGGCAATCTGTGTATCTTCTTTGGAGAAATGTCTATTTAGGTCTTCTGTCCACTTTTGGATTGGACTGTTTGTTTTTTTGATATTGAGCTGCATGGGCTGCTTGTAAATTTTGGAGATTAATCCTTTGTCAGTTGCTTCATTTGCATATACTTTCTCCCTTTCTGAGGGTTGTCTTTTGGTCTTGTTTATGGTTTCCTTTGCTGTGCAAAAGCTTTTAAGTTTCATCAGGTCCCATTTGTTTATTCTTGTTTTTATTTCCATTTCTCTAGGAGGTCGGTCAAAAAGGATCTTGCTGTGATTTATATCATAGAGTGTTTTGCCTATGTTTTCCTCTAAGAGTTTGATAGTGTCTGACCTTACATTTAGGTCTTTAATCCATTTTGAGTTTATTTTTGTGTATGGTGTTAGGGAGTGTTCTAATTTCATTCCTTTACAGGTAGCTGTCCAGTTTTCCAGCACCAGTTATTGAAGAAGCTGTCTTTTCTCCATTGTACACTCTTACCTCCTTTATCAAAGATAAGGTGACCATATGTGCATGGGTTTATCTCTGGGCTTTCTATCCTATTCCATTGATCCATATTTCTGTTTTTCTGCCAGAACCATACTGTATTGATTATTGTAGCTTTGTAGTACTGTCTGAAGTCCAGGAGCCTGATTCCTCCAGCTCTGTTTTTCGTTCTCAAGATTGCTTTGGCTATTCTGGGTCTTTTGTGTTTCCATACAAATTGTGAAATTCTTTGTTGTAATTCTGTGAAAAATGCCATTGGTAGTTTGACAGGGATTGCATTGAATCTGTAGATTGCTTTGGGTAGTAGAGTCATTTTCACATTGTTGATTCTTCTAATCCAAGAACATTGTATATCTCTCCATCTATTTGTATCATCTTTAATTTCTTTCATCAATGTCTCATAGTTTTCTGCATACAGGCCTTTTGTCTCCTTAGGTAGTTTTATACCTAGGTATTTTATTCTTTTTGTTGCAATGGTAAATGAGAGTGTTTCCTTAATTTCTTTTTCAGATTTTTCATCATTAGTGTATAGGAGTGCAAGAGACTTCTGTGCATTAATTTTGTATCCTGCTACTTTACCACATTCATTGATTATCTCTAGTAGTTTTCTGGTAGCATCATTAGGATTCTCTATGTATATTATGTCATCTGCAAACAGTGACAGATTTACTTCTTCTTTTCTGATTTGGATTACTGTTATTTCTTTTTCTTCTCTGACTGCTGTGGCTAAAACTTCCAAAATTCTGTTGAATAATAGTGGTGAGAGTGGACAACCTTGTCTTGTTCCTGATCTTAGAGGAAATGGTTAAAATTTTTCACCATTGAGGATGATGTTGGCAGTAGGTTTGTCATATATGGCCTTTATTGTGTTCAGGTAGGTTCCCTCTATGCCTACTTTCTGGAGCATTTTTATCATAAGTGGGCGTAGAACTTTGTCAAAAGCTTTTTCTGCATCTATTGAGATGATCATATGGTGTTTCTCCTTCAATTTGTTAACATGGCTTATCACATTGATTGAGTTGCATATACTGAAGAATCCTTGCATTTCTGAGAAAAACCCCACTTGATAATGGTGTATGATCCTTTTAATGTGCTGTTGGATTCTGTATGCTAATATTTTGTTGAGGATTTTTGCATCTGTGTTCATCCATTATATTGGCCTGTAGTTTTCTCTCTTTGTGACATCTTTGTCTGGTTTTGATATCAGGGTGATGGTGGCCTTGTAGAATGAGTTTGGGAGTATTCCTCCCTCTGATATATTTTGGAAGAGTTTGAGAAGATAGGTGTTAGTTCTTCTCTAAATATTTGATAGAATTCACCTGTGAAGCCATCTGGTCCTGGAGTTTTGTTTTGTGGGAGATTTTTAATCACAGTCTCAATATCAGTGCCTGTGATTGGTCTGTTTATATTTTCTATTTATTCCTGCTTCAGTCTCAGAAGGTTGTGCTTTTCTAAGAATTTTTCCATTTCTTCCAGGTTGTCCTTTTTATTGGCATATAGTTGCTTGTAGTAATCTCTCATGCTCCTTTGTATTTCTGCAGTGTCTATTGGTACTTCTCCTTTTTCATTTCTACTTCTATTGATTTGAGTCTTCTCACCATTTTTTTCTTGATGAGTCTGGCTAATTGTTTATCAATTTTGTTTATCTTCTCAAAGAATATGCTTTTAGTTTTATTGATCTTTGCTGTTGTTTCCTTCATTTCTTTTTCATTTATTTGTGATCTGATCTTTATGATTTCTTTCCTTCTGATAACTTTGGGGTTTTTTGTTCTTCTTTCTCGAATTGCTTTAGGTGTAAGTTTACGTTGTTTATTTGAGATATTTCTTGTTTCTTGAGGTAGGATTGTATTGCTCTCAACTTCCCTCTTAGAACTGCTTTTGCTGCCTCCCATAGGTTTTGGGTCATCGTGTTTTCATTGTGATTTTTTTCTAGGTATTTTTTGATTTCCTCTTTGAAGTCTTCACTAATCTCTTGGTTATTTTGTAGTGTATTGTTTAGCTTCCATGTGTTTGTATTTTTTACAGATTTTTTCCTGTAATTGATATTTCCTGTAATTGATACCTAGTCTCATAGCATTGTAGTCAGAAAAGATACTTGATACCATTTCAATTTTCTTAAGTTTACCAAGGCTTCCTTTTTGACAGAAGATATGATTTATCCTGGAGAATGTTCCATGAGCATTTGAGAAGAAAGTGTATTCTGTTGTTTTTGGATGGAATGTCCTATAAATATCAATTAAGTCCATCTTGTTAAATGTGTCATTTAAAGCTTATGTTTCCTTATTTATTTTCATTTTGGATGATCTGTCCATTGGTGAGAGTGGGGTGTTAAAGTCCCCTACTCTGAATGTGTTACTGTCGATTTCCCCTTTTATGGCTGTTAGCATTTGACTTATGTATTGAGGTGCTCCTGTGTTGGGTGCATACATATTTATAATTATTATATCTTCTTCTTGGATTGATCTCTTGATCATTATGTAGTGTCCTTCTTTGTCTCTTGTAATAGTCTCTATTTTAAAGTCTATTTTGTCTGATATGAGAATTGCTACTCCAGCTTTCTTCTGATTTCCATTTGCATGGAATAGCTTTTTCCATCCCCTCACTTTCAGTCTGTATGTGTCTCTAGGTCTGAAGTGGGTCTCTTGTAGACAGCATGTATATGGGTTTTCTTTTTGTATCCAGTCAGCTAATCTATGTCTTTTGGTTGGAGCATTTAATCCATTTACAGTTAAGGTAGTTATCGATACGTGTGTAACTATTACCATTTTCTTAAATGTTTTGGGTTTGTTTTTGTAGGTCTTTTCCTTCTCTTTTGTTTCCTGCCTAGAGAAGTTCCTTTAGCATTTGTTGTAAAGCTGGTTTGGTGGTGCTGAATTCTCTTAGCTTTTGCTTGTCTGTAAAGTTTTTAATTTCTCCATCGAATCTGAATGAGATCCTTGCTGGGTAGAGTAATCTCGGTGGTAGCTTTTTCCCTTTCATCACTTTAAATATGTCCTGTCACTCCCTCTGGCTTGCAGATTTTCTGCTGAAAGATCAGCTGTTAACCTTATGGGGATTCCCTTGTATGTTATGTGTTGTTTTTCCCTTGCTACTTTTAATATTATTTCTTTGTGTTTAATTTTTGATAGTTTGATTAATATGTGTCTTGGTGTGTTTCTCCTTAGATTTATCCTGTATGGGACTCTCTGTGCTTCCTGGACTTGATTAACTATTTCCTTTCCCATATTAGGGAATTTTTCAACTACAATCTCTTTAAATATTTTCTCAGACTCTTTCTTTTTTTAATTTAATTTATTTTATTTTATTTTTTTCAGACACTTTCTTTTCCTCATCTTCTTCTGGGACCCCTGTAATTTGAATGTTGGTGTGTTTAATGTTGTCCCAGAGATCTCTGAGACTGTCCTCAATTCTTTTCTTTCTTTTATCTTTATGCTGCTCTGTGGTAGTTATTTCTACTATTTTATCTTCCAGGTCACTTATCCATTCTTCTGCCTCAGTTATTCTGCTATTGATTCCTTCTGGAGAATTTTAATTTTCATTTATTTTATTGTTCATCATTGTTTGTTTGCTCTTTAGTTCTTCTAGGTCCTTGTTAAACATTTCCTGTATTTTCTCCATTCTATTTCCAAGATTTTGAATCATCTTTCCTATTATTACTCTGAATTCTTTTTCAGGTAGACTGCCTATTTCCTCTTCATTTGTTTGGTCTGGAGGGCTTTCTACCTTGCTCCTTCATCTGCTGTGTGTTTCTCTGTCTTTTCATTTTGCTTAACTTACTGTATTTGTGGTCTGCTTTTCGCAGGCTGCAGGTTCTTAGTTCTCTCTGTTTTTGGTGTCTGCCCCCAGTGGCTAAGGTTGGTTCAGTGGGTTGTGTAGGCTTCCTGGTGGAGGGGACTGGTGCCTGTGTTCTGGTGGATGAGACTGGATCTTGTCTTTCTGGTGGGCCGGACCACATCCGGTCGTGTGTTTTGGGGTGTCTGTGAACTTATTATGACTTTAGGCAGCCTCTTTGTGAATGGGTGGGGTTGTGTTCCTGTCTTGCTAGTTGTTTGGCATAGGGTGTCCAGTACTGTAGCTTGCTGGTTGTTGAGTGGAGCCCGGTCTTAACCTTGAGATGGAGATCTCTGGGTGAGCTTTTGCTGTTTGATATTCTGTGGAGCTGGGAGGTCTCTGGTGCACCAATGTCCTGAACTCAGCTTTCACACCTCAGAGACAGAGATCTGACACCTGGCCAGAGCATCAAGATCCTGTCAGTCACATGGCTTAGAAGAAAAGGGAGAGAAAAAGAATGAAAGAAAGAAAGAAAGAACGAAAATAAAGCTATTAAAATAAAAAAAATTAAAAATTAAAAAGTAATTAAAAAAAAGAAAGAAGAGAGCAACCAAACTAAATCCACTAATGATAACAAGTGCTAAAAAGTATACGAAAAAACAAAAACCAAAAAAAAACCGGACAGACAGAACCCTAGGGCAAATGGTAAAAGCAATGCTCTACAGACAAAATCACACAAAGAAGCATACACATACACAGTCACAAAAAGATAAAAAGGAAAAAAAAATATATATAAAAAGGTAGAGAGCAACCAAATCAATAAAAAAATCTACCGATGATAATAAGCTCTAAATACTAAAATAAAATAAACATAAAATCAGAAACAAATTAGATGCAGAAAGCAAACCCCAACTCTGCAGTTGCTCCCAAAGTCCACCACCTCAATTCTGGGATGATTTGTTGTCTCTTCAGGTATTCCAGAGGTGCAGGGTACATCAAGTTGATTTTGGAGATTTAATCCACTGCTCCTGAGGCTGCTGGGAGAGATTTCCCTATCTCTTCTTTGTTCGCACAGCTCCTGGGGTTCAGCTTTGAATTTGGCCCCGCCTCTGCGTGTAGGTCACCTGAGGGTATCTGTTCTTCACCCAGACAGGAGGGGGTTAAAGTAGCTGCTGATTAGGGGCCTCAGGCTCGCTCAGGCCGGGGACAGACGGGTACGGAATGTGGGGTGAGTCTCTGGCAGCAGAGGCCAGCGTGACATTGCACCAGCCTGAGGTGCACCGTGTGTTCTCCCGGGGAAATTGTCCCTCGATCACAGGACCCTGGCATTGGTGGCCTACACAGGCTCATGGGAGGGGAGGTGTGGATAGTGACGTGTGCTTGCACACAGGCTTCTTGGTGGCAGCAGCAGCAGCCTTAGCATTTCATGCCCGTCTCTGGGTTCTGCGCTGATAGCCACTCCTCGCGCCCATCTCTGGAGCTCATTTAGGTGGTGCTCTGAATCCCCTCTCCTTGCACACCCACCACAATGGTCTCTTGCCTCTTAGGCAGATCCAGAGTTCTCCCTGGACTCCCTCCCGGCTAGCCATGGTGCACTAACCCCCTTCAGGCTGTGTTCACGCCGCCCCAACCCCAGTCCTCTCCCTGGGATCCAACTGAAGCCCAAGCCTCAGCTCCCAGCCCTGCCGGCCCCGGCGGGTGAGCAGACAAGCCTCTCGGGCTGGTGAGTGCCGGTCAGCACTGATCCTCTGTGCGGGAATCTCTCCGCTTTGCCCTCCACACCCCTGTTGCTGTGCTCTCCTCCGTGGCTCTGAAGCTTCCCCCTTCCGCCACCCACGAAGGGGCTTCTAATGTGTGGAAACCTTTCCTCCTTCACAGCTCCCTCCCACTGGTGCAGGTCCCGTCCTTATTCTTTTGTCTCTGTTTTTCGTTTTTTCTTCTGTCCTACCCAGGTACGTGTGAAATTTCTTGCCTTTTGGGAAGTCTGAGGTCTTCTGCCAGCATTTAGTAGGTGTTCTGTAGGAGTTGTTCCACATGTAGATGTATTTCTGGTGTATTTGCGGGGAGGAAGGTGATCTCCACGTCTTACTCCTCCACCATCTTGAAGGTCTCCTACACATGTAGTTTATCAGATTGAGAATAGAAAGTGCTGTAAGGAGGAGTCATGTGTCACTGCTCTGTGTACTATTATTTTTTTAGATTTGAAAATGTAGAACCAGAAAAGCCAAAAAAGGAAGTTTAGAGTTCATGTAATTAACTCCTTCACTTCACAAGTGAGGTAACATGTTACAAGCCACGTTGTTGATCCCGCAGAGGAACCAGTGGCTAGCTATCTGACCTCCAGATTTATATTTTCATGGCATACTTTCCTTCTCTACTGATATATTTGGGAATAAAAGACACAGAACCACTGTCATCAACTGTATTGTGCATATCATTATGGCATCTTGAGTCAGTCGGGCCAGAATTAAATAGTAACCATGTTATCTTTTCTATAGTTTTGATATGCAAAAAAAATTAAACTCAGAATAACTCACTAATTTGCAGAAAATGTTCTTTCATGATGTACTTTTAGAACATTTAAATATAACAATAAAAATTTGAAGTGGCCTGGTCCTACTTGATATTGTCACTATTTACATTTAGAAATTGCATTTTAATCTTAGGAGTCAAGTTTTTAGGTACTAATTACCTACGTTAATTTAAGGACACATTTACAGATTAGTAACTTATTGGCAATGAGTTTCAGAGAAAGAAAGAAATTAGAATCTATTGCCAATTGTCGTCTAAAAGAAATCAGGTAAAATCTAAAATTATGTGTCAGTGTGAGCATATGATTATATTTAAATAAAAATTTAAGCAACACATCTATTAAAGAATTTATAATATAACTGATTGCACTTACTATTAATTCTCTTGTGTGACTCATGAATTGTGTTTAAAATAATGTTATGTTTCAACTATATTTTTAGAAAAAATTGTTTATATCTTTAAAAAGCAAAAAAGACTGTTGAGAGCAAAATATGCTATAAAATTGTAAAGTTAGGACTATAGTAAAATCTCTTCCCAGGTGCATGATGCCCTGATTATGAAAATTAAGGAAATAAATAGAAAATATTTTACTGAAGTAAATTTTTTAATTAGAAACTAGAATGGGATGAGAATTTTGATAGAGTGGTAGAAAGCATATACAGCATTTTATTTTAATTAATTAATTAATTTTGGGGGTTGCACCAGGTCTTAGTTGTTGCAGGCAGCCTTCTTAGTTGTGGCATGCAAACTCTTAGTTGTAGTATGAATGTGGGATCTAGTTCCTTGACCAGGGATTGAACCAGCATCCCCTGCATTGGAAAGCAGATTCTTAGCCACTGTGCCACCAGGGAAGTCCCAGTGTTGCATTTTAGACATCTTTTTTCTTTTGGTATTTTTTAGAAGTGGGTCTAGAGAATTGTTAAAAGGTATCAGTCCTGTATGAAAAAGTAATGTTCTAGGTAGTAACGATTAAGTCAGTCTCTTGTTAAAACAGAATAAGAACTTTATTCTGTCCATAGCATTTTTTAAAGCTACTCATAATTTAGGAGCTCAAAATTTTTAACATCTTTCAATACTATCTATAAAAGAATGTAAGTTATATCCTGACAGTAGAAGCATAAACTTAAAATAAATGATAACAGAGGATGTTAGTGTCATTGAGTTTTTTGCATTTCCTTAGATCTTTAACTATAATTCCTATTGAAAGATTAAAGTATAAATTATGAATTAATAATTTACTCTTTTATTGAAAAATAGGATGTATTTTATAGGAAATAAATAAGATAGTGTACTATGAGTTTTAGTCGGGGTTATGTTGTTGAATGTTTAACAACTGATTTTTTGGAGTAAAAACTTTCTTGATCATTTGCTGATTTCTATGTAAATACTCCCAACACTGCTGGTTTTAGACTATGGACATGGCAGCCCTGATTTCAGAGTTGGGAAGAAAAGGACAGAGTACCAGAGGCTCTCAAGAACAGATGCGTGTCTCTTCTAGCACCCACTGATTTTTAGCTCACCCTTCATGCTTTTCCATATAGTTAGAATATCTAACCATTAGGTCTAGGCACAAAAATCTAATGCACCAATATGATTTGTGCATTATTGTGTAAATTATATTTTGCTTAGGATGAAATAACCTTTATCTAATGCACTAGTTTTCACTTCACGAAGTTGAGAGCAGGTTTCATACATGACTGAGTTGCAGAGTATCTTCTTGACACTAATATAATGTGTTCATTGATAACATGTTATGATGTAATGTATTCATTTGCTGGAGAAAACTTTGTAGTAAGACTTTATCTTGCATAGGTCAAAAAAGTGGCACCTAGTAAGGAAGTGAAAACCTCATTTTTACTGCTGTGGGCTTCATATGGATGATTTCTTTATATCTGTCCCTTCAGTGTGAGCATTTCACAGATTACATTTGACCCTTACATCATCTAAGTTTACCCACCCAGAAACTCAGTGCCAAATGTGAGACCTGGCTGAAATAACACTGTGGAATCTTGTGGTGTGAATATGTTCTGTTTTGTTCTTAACCTTATTTCTTTTGCCTACTACATTGTTAAATATTTTCTAACTTATCATTTTATATATTCTATCAAAGGCCCCTAAAGTCACTTTGTGTATAATGAGATAATAAGGAGAGGTATAAGTTAAAAACCTCCCACGTAAAGTTGTACTTCATTATTTGTGGATTTCTTATTTGCAAATTCACCTACTTACTAAAAGATATCTGTGACCCCCAAATCCATCCTTGCTGCCTTCACCGTCATTCATACCGTTCAGGGCGTGAAAAATGAGAGTCCTCTGACATGTACGTTCCTAAATGAGGTAGAAGAAGGTGATGCTCTGCCTTCTTGTTTCAGTTCTCATGCTGTAAATAGGTGGCCATTTAGTGGTCTTTTTAATGCCACACTTTTTCACACTTGTGTGCTTTTTTTTGGCGATTTTGCTGTTTGAAATGGCCAACAAGAGTAGTGTTGAAGTGCTGTCTAGTGTTCCTAAGCATGAGAAGTCTGTGATGTGCCTTATGGAGAAAATATGAGCATCAGGTAAGCTTTGTACAGGTGTGAGTTGTGCTGTTGACTGTGAGTTCAGTGTTCATGAATCAATAATATGGTACATCCCGAGCAAGTAAGAGATAAATGACCAATCTGTATGTGAGGCAGCTCTGAAAAGTGTTAAGGTAACATCTATCATGTGTGAGGAAGCTGTGGAAATGATGGAAAACATCTACATTTGTGGATCCATAAGACAAAAACGGTATTATAGCGGTTCTTCAGAGAAACGGAACGAATAGGATGTGTATATATACAGACAGAGAGCTTAGCTTTAAGGAATTGGCTCATGTGATTGTGGAGGCTTCTGCTAAACCCAAAATGTAATGGGATGGGAGGCAGGCTGGAGACAGGGGTTGTGGTCCAGTAGCAGTCTGCTAGCAGAATACCCTTTACTGGGGAGAGGACAAGATTATTCTATTAACAGGGTTCTTCAGTTGACCGAATGAGGCTCTTCCACATTATGGTGGGTAATTTGCTTTATAGAAAATTCAATTTAAGTGTTAATCTCATCTAAAAATCACCTTCACAGAAACATCCGGAATAATATTTGACCAGATATCTGGGGACTGGACACCATGGCCCATCCAAGTTGACACACAAAATTAACCATCACAAAACCAAAAAAAAGAAAAAAAAAAAAAAAGAGTATAGTGGACAGTGTTATTGTAAGACTGAAAGCTGAAAACACTTATGGTGACATTACCCAGGGTCAGGAAACTGTTAGACTTTTCTTGGTTAGTATTTTATATAATTAATTGTTTATAAGAAATACATATTGAATGAGGTGTCTTTAAACAAAAACACACAGAACAAAGTTATGTATTAAGGAGCTGAAAAACACACTGACGAGATGGCTCTCGGGAATTAGGAGCAATGGCTCAGTAATTGCTAATTCAGTGTTCGTGACAACATTCTAGAACATAACTACCCTAAATGACCAGAATCAATAGTATGTGCAGATGGTACACAAATCTATCTCACTAGATCTTATTCCTATGGTGATTCCCAGGTCACACATCCTAGGGCCTAATGGTCTCTCTTTTGGGATGTCTAAAAGGAAAATGAACCCCCAAATATCAAAAATTATATTACCTTTGCCACCACTACTGTCCTTTCTTTTCCCCCCTGAAATCGTAACGTTCCTCTACATTCCCTAACTCAATGAAAGGGCTCATCATCCAATCAACCAACCAGGCTAAAAATGGGACACTTCCCATTACTTTTTCTCTTCCCTTAACACCATCCCCATGACTACTTGATCAACACATTCTGTTTTTTTTTTTTATTTGCTTATATTTTTACTTTTTACTATTTCTCAATTCAGCTAATTCCTCTGTATCTCACCATCTCTGTAGTATAGACAAGTAGCTAAGAACACTTGGTTTAGAGTCAGATGGAACTGATTTTGATATTCAGAAAAGGAAATAGAATTGACTCTGCAACTGGGTAGATGGGAAATATTGGGTAAATTAACTAGTACAGACTTCAGGTTCCTCATCTGCACAATGTGGATAATGAAAGTACCTATATCATGATATAATTTTGAGGACTACTTGTGAACAGACTTACACGTAAGCATAGTACAACTGTGGCTGACACTGTTACTCAAAGAAGTGATTATTCTTGTTAGTTTATAAGTCAGTGACTGTGCTAAGTGCTAGAAACATAAGACTGAATAACATAGTCCTTGGCTTCTGTACTCACAAAGTTTATAACCTATTTGTTGAAATTTCAATAGAATTTAAATATGATACTTAGGGTCATCCTAGGTTATGCTCTCTTTTTTGCTTAAATTGCTCTTTTTTCAATGGTAATCTTCCCATTTGGGAAAATTGAAATTAGAGCAAGAGTTGATATGAAACGATAGAAAATGTTTTTATTTCATTTCTGCAACATTATCGCACAAGAGTTGGTCCAATTCATTTCTAGCAAAGGCAGTTATCAACCGGTTAGGTTTCTTCCTCCATTGAAATATATATTCTCCACAAGACTGAAACCATTCCATTTGTTTCTTATTTTCATCAACACACTGTAACTCTCCTGAAGAACTGTGTCTTTAATTACTGTGCTTTGTACCGGGGATAGACTAAAAGGACAAGGACAAAGCAAAGCAGGGAATAATGTTTTGAATTCACATTTCAATCACACTGTTGTTTTAATCATGAGATTAAAGATGTGGACAAATAAGCACTAACATAGGGCCTGGAGACAGTGACAAGGGAGTATTTTGCAGATGTTGAAAAGTTACTGGGAATTCCTGGGATATACCAAGAAACTATGCCTATTATCTCTATGTGAATGCCTCTAAAGCAGCACTACCCAGACATATGGAAAAGGTTTTTCTCTACCCAGAAAGAAATTTAAATTTACGGAAAGGAAGTAGAATGAGTAGACAGAGAATTCATTTATTATTTGGCTCCTCTGGACCATATTATCCAGGGAACAACATTGAGCAGGCCCCCATGCAGAAGTGGATTTTATAACTAACCGACTCTACCATATGTTTAGAGCATTTCACATCTCCCTAGAGTTGAGCTCTCTGAAATGCAACTGAGATCTCTTCAGTTAGTTCAGAGAGGTTTACTACCACTTTGAACAAACTTCTTACAGTCCGACATTTTTAAAGGGCCCACCTATCCACTAAAAGGTTCAGATTACTCTGTAAATCCCAAATCAGCAGAGATTATTATTATGGTTTAACTTTTTTCATACCACCTAGCACTCTAGAGGATAATTCTCACTTCATTTTGTCGGTTAGAAGGTGAGGATCAGAAAGCCTTTTTCATGGAGCATCTTTTGTTTCTAAACAGAAAGCAAATTTCACATCATTGTTTTCACCGTGAGATTAAAGATTGTGTACAAGTAATAGCTGGTGGTGGGCCTGGAGACAGTGAGAGTGGGGTGTTTTACAGATGTTCAAAAATTACTAAGAATTACAAGTGAGTATACCAAGAGACTGTGGCTATTATCTCTAATAGAATAGGAACAGAATAGAAAAGTAACCTATTGGTGACTGTATTTGTTACAGAGGAATTGGACTTGTAGTATAATTTTTTGTAGATATGAAATAAAGACAATTTTTACATCAACTATTGTCCAGATTTTTATTTTCCCCAAAAGGAAGATAATCCCTGTGGGAGACATGAAAATATTATTTGAAATAAAGCTGCCTGTAGACGTTTTTGCCTTCAAAAGGGGGAATATAGTTTATATTCATAAGAACTAACATCTGTACCCTTTCTTCACACCTACAAAAACTAGCGAAGGAGAAAAAAAGACTAAAATTTTGAAGTCTTTACTATTTTTTTTATGCAGCAAAAACAAAGAGGTCATCTAGTATAGTGAGATATCTCTGGGAATTTTCCTCATGACTAATGAAGTTGATTATCTTTTTATGTACTTTGTGTACTTATGTAGTTTCTTCTGTGAAGTGTCTGCTCAAATATTTTGCTCATTTTATTTTGTCTTATTATTTAGTTGGAAGTATTCTTCATATATTTTGGAAACAAGTGTTTTGTTTAATACATGTGTTTCAAATACTTTCTCTCAGTCTGGTTTAGCTTTTTCATTTTCTTAAGGGTGTCTTTTGAAGAGCAAATGTATTTAATTTTGATGAAATCTAATTTATCAATTTTTTCTTCTGTGTTCCAGCTCTTTTGGTTTTTTGTGTACTATCTAACAAAATTTTGCCCAACAACCCCCCCAAAATCAACAAAAACAAAAACCAAAGGTTCATCTAGGCTCTACCTTTAGAAAGAAATAAAATCTGGAGTGGAAAGTCTTGTGTTAGTAAGACTATTAATAAATCTTTAAATATGCAAAGGCTGAAGCAAAGAAGGAGTGGAATGTATAGATAGCCATATGTGAAAATGTGATGGCAAATGTGTTTTCGTTGGCATCTGAGAATAAAGTCTGTAAAATGGAAAATCAGAGAGATAAGAGGAGAATCTTATTTATTTATTAATTTTTTTAATTATTTTTTTGCGGTACACGGGCCTCTCACTGTTGTGGCCTCTCCTGTTGTGGAGCACAGGCTCCGGACGCACAGGCTCAGCAGCCATGGCTCACAGGCCCAGCCATTCCGTGGCATGTGGGATTCTCCCAGACCAGGGCCCGAACCCGTGTCCCCTGCATCGGCAGGCGGACTCTCAACCACTGTGCCACCAGGGAAACCTGAGGAGAATCTTTTTAAATGTGGTTGAAACAGAGAGAGAGGCTGGACTCAGCAAAGGAAGGTGCAAGGAGAGATTCCGAGAGACACAGTGGTCAACCGACTTGTTAGAACACCCAAAATCTTAAGAAAATGATACATGCAAAAAATGTTTTAGTGGTTCCTCCAAGGAATTAAGGAAAAAGAGTTAGGTTCTAAGTTTGAATTATTATAAAAATCAGAGAAAAGAATGGCTACAGGTGGTGAAATACAAGTGAGATATTCTTAATCTACTAGAAAATGAATGAGGGGCTTGAAGTTAGTCTTACTGTTGTATTTGATGAAAAAAATCAGACTTGGGCTAGTAGATTTGAAGGAAGGTTGGCTCGTATCATAGGCTTAGCAGAGGCCTGTGTGCATGAAGATCTAAGATATCTTCTGTCGAAGAACTGATCCTTAAGAAGGGAACTAAAGCAACCAGATAAAACTCAAGAGATCAATGAGAGGAGAAATTTTTGAGTGAAGCAGGGTTTAGTAACTGAGGCTTAGATTGTCTTTTGATGCTAAACTTGGTATAGAAACCCAGGGGGAAAAGGTGAAAGAAAAAAGGAGTTGGAACACACACACACACACACACACACACACACACACACACACACACACAGAAAGACACAAAGGGCATGCGCAGTACTGCCTTAGAATCTATAAACAGAATGCAGGGTAAAAGAGATGACAGTGTGTCTTTTAATAAACACCTGTACTGGAGTTCATAGTTTATCCCAAAGTGGTGGACTGGTTGAGAATTTGTCCTGGGAAAGAATGATGATGCCTTGATCATTTAGTGAGACTAACCTAATTCAGATTAGAGAACAGAGAACATACAATACCCAAGACATGGAAGCAACCCAAGTGCCCATCAATAGATGACTGGCTTAATAAGATGTGCCATACACACACACACACACACATACATACATACAGTGGAATATTACTCAACCATAAAAAAGAATGAAATAATGCCATTTGCAGCAACACGGATGGACCTAGAGATTATCATACGAAGTGAAGTCAGACAAAGACAAATATCATACAATTATCATTTATATGTGGAACTTAAAAAAATGCTACAAATGAACTTATTTACAAAACAGAAATAGACACATAGACATAGAAAACAAACTTATGATTACCAAAGGGGAAAATGGGGGGAGGGATAAATTAGGAGTTTGGGATTAAAAGATACACACTACTATACATAAAATAGAAAAACAAGGTCCTTCTGTGTAGCACAGGGAACTATATTCAGTATCTTGTAATAACCTATAATAGAAAATAATTTGAAAAAGAACATATATATATATATATCTGAATCACTTTGCTGTACACCTGAAACTAACACAACATTGTAAAACAACTATACTTCAATTAAAAAAAGAGAGAGAGGAAAAAAATAAAAACTGCCACACTCATTTCATGTTTTCTCAATGGTTACCTTCTCACCATGACAGAGTTGAGTAGTTTCAACAGAGACCATATGGCCCACAGAGCTTGAAATATTTACTATGTGACTCTTCAGAAAATGTTTACCAATCCAAGATCTATATCAGAAATGATATCTAGAGTTTATCACTTATGAGTTCAACAACAAATTTCTCTCTCTCTCTCCCTCTCTCTCTCTCTCTCTCTCTCTCTCTCTCTCTCTCTCTCTCTCTCTCTCTCTCTCTCTCTCTATATATATATATATATATATATATATCAATATACATAGGACCTTGGTCAATATAAACATTTTTCTTGTTACAAGAAGTAAACATTTCTCAATATATATACATATACAATATATATACATATATATATACTATATATATATTATATATATACATATATATGTATATGTATATATACATATACAAATATATGTATATGTATATATACATATATATATGTATATATATGTATATATATATGTATATATATACATATATATATGTATATTGTATATTTTACATATTTATATGTAAATATACATATATATATGTATATTTCTCAATATATATACATATACAATATATATACATATACAGAGAATATAAACATTTCTCTGTTACAAGGGCACTTTGAGTCATCAAAGCAGCAGCAGGAACAAGAAGTGAAGGAACTTAAAGCTCCCAAGAGAGGACTGTATTCCTGAACGCTTACAAAGATAACTCTTTGATATATCTGGAGGACATTTGAGATAGACTGATTTCTAGAAATCTCCAGGAGGAGGCTGAATTGGAAAATAGCATTTTATTATGGCTAGCGTAATTGTATATCATTTCCATTCTGGTGTGGCTTGAGTCAATGAAGTGACCTAATTTTAAATTTGCCTCAGTGTGTATTACTCTGAAGCAAATTTTTCTTGACTTTTGCTTCTTCTGCTGGTCTAATCAATCAAAAGCAGGCTTGCTGCTATTAAAAATTATTGAACCTCACCAGTTTGGGGTCACAGCCAGGATTCACCATTTTACACGATTATGTAATTTGGGGTACATATGATACAAATAGTATCATATGTAAACACTCTGCAGAATACAGACGCACACTATTTGCTTTTCTCTTATTTAGAACGTAGAAACTATTAGCAGATATGATATTTTTACATTTATATAAAATGTGCAATATTTACTTTTAGGGAAAAATGTTTATAGAGAATGTTCTACTCTTACTTGTTGACTGTTATATGGGAGAAATATAGGAAAAACACAAACCATTGTATTTACTTAGTTTTACCCACAAAAGAGTTTTTGATACTTTTACCCAAGGTATATTTTAATATTGGAATAATATGGCAAATGGGGGAAACTTTTAGTTATTAGAAATAATAAAAGTAATCAAATACTAAAAGTCAGGGAGGATAATTCTCTGGCTGTGTATTCTTGGGAAAATTATTAACAATTACCTTGTTCTCTTTTGAAGGCAGTATTAATAATGATAATAAATTTTCAAGTCATGTAAACTTTGTGATTTTGTGATATTGTGATAAATAAATAATGTGATGAGCATTTTGTATAAATTATACAAATTACATAATTGCTTGCTATCAGTAGAAATTGAACTAATCTTAGTAGAGCCCCGGAGAATTGCTTCCTGACTGACAATTATCCACAATTTCCATAAATAATCTATTAAAGAGTTATTCAATGATGCTTTTTAGGTTTAAGGATGACACAATTTTGGGGGTGTTATAAATGGGTCACAGAGTTACGAGAAGAAAGAAGAAAAATGTTTATATTGACCAAGGTCCTATGTATATATATATATATATATATAGAGAGAGAGAGAGAGAGAGAGAGAGAGAGAGAGGGAGAGAGAGAGAGAAATTTGTTGTTGAACTCATAAGTGATAAACTCTAGATATCATTTCTGATATAGATCTTGGATTGGTAAACATTTTCTGAAGAGTCACATAGTAAATATTTCAAGCTCTGTGGGCCATATGGTCTCTGTTGAAACTACTCAACTCTGTCATTATGGTGAGAAGGTAACCATTGAGAAAACATGAAATGAGTGTGGCAGTTTTTATTTTTTTCCTCTCTCTCTTTTTTTAATTGAAGTATAGTTGTTTTACAATGTTGTGTTAGTTTCAGGTGTACAGCAAAGTGATTCAGATATATATATATATATGTTCTTTTTCAAATTATTTTCTATTATAGGTTATTACAAGATACTGAATATAGTTCCCTGTGCTACACAGAAGGACCTTGTTTTTCTATTTTATGTATAGTAGTGTGTATCTTTTAATCCCAAACTCCTAATTTATCCCTCCCCCCATTTTCCCCTTTGGTAATCATAAGTTTGTTTTCTATGTCTATGTGTCTATTTCTGTTTTGTAAATAAGTTCATTTGTAGCATTTTTTTAAGTTCCACATATAAATGATAATTGTATGATATTTGTCTTTGTCTGACTTCACTTCGTATGATAATCTCTAGGTCCATCCGTGTTGCTGCAAATGGCATTATTTCATTCTTTTTTATGGTTGAGTAATATTCCACTGTATGTATGTATGTGTGTGTGTGTGTGTGTATGGCACATCTTATTAAGCCAGTCATCTATTGATGGGCACTTGGGTTGCTTCCATGTCTTGGGTATTGTAAATAGCTGTTTCTATGAACATTGGGGTGAATGTATCTTTTTGAATTAGAGTTTTTGTCTTTTCTAGTTATGTGCCCAGGAGTAGGATTGCAGGATCATAAGGTAGCTCTATTTTTAGGTTTTTAAGGAAACTCCACTCCGTTTTCCATAGTAGCTGCTCCAATTTACATTCCCATCAACAGTGTAGGAGGGTTCCTTTTTCTCTATACTCTCTCCAGAATTTTTTGTTTATGGACTTTTTGATAATAGTCATTCTGACTGGTGTGATGTGATACTTCATTGTAGTTTTGATTTGCATTCCTCTGGTGATTAGTGATGTTAAACAACTTTTCATGTGCCTGTTGGCCATCTGTGTGTCTTCTTTGGAGAAATGTCTATTTGGGGCAGTTTTTCAATAAAACTTTATTAACAGAAACAGGCAACTGGCCAGACTTGGCTCATGGGCTATAGTTTGCCAACCTCGGTATATAGTAAAAATAATGACATAGTTCTGGATAGTTTCCTGACAACATTAGCTCAGTATAAGACAGTGAGATCCAAAAGGCCATCCTGGGCTGGCATAATCAGGAATACTATTTGAAATTAAACACTTATTTATTTATTGAACCAACAGTTACTGAATGGTTAGTGGCAGGCACTCTGCTGTTTCCTATAGGTAAAAGTGACTTTCGGGACATGGGCTTTGCCTTCTGAGGAGCAAACATGGGTTGCATGATTACTGGTTGTTACACTTTCAGCAAAGCTATAATAGAGAAGAAAGTTGTTAAAGGCCCAATTAGAATGATTAAAGAGTTGGAAAGTTTTCTTTATAAAGATAAACCTAAATCATTAGGACTCCACAATCTGGAAAGAATAAGACATAATGTGTCTGAATTTAATAGAAGTAACTTCATAGGTGCTAACAGGTTACATGTGGTTATTTACATGGTAAAGATAGCTTGGGGAGTCACTTCTATTAAATGTTTTGTTTATGCTACTTTAAGGAAAAGACAAATAATAATAAAACAGTAGAAAAAGAAGCAAAAATTCAAAAAATGGAGCCTTTGATACTCAACAGTTCACATTTTCTTTTTTATGTATTCGTTCAGACTCTTCTATATGTATATACTTTTTACATTTTTATTATTTTAGCTGAGATGTAAGCCTTTTTTCACTTAATGTTGTAGCATGTATTTTTATGTCACCCATCACTATAATTTCATTGAATTTTGGTGTTCTCTTCTGATGTCTTTGACTTTTCACTGCGCAGTGTATATCAACTCTGGATGTCTCCTTAGTACAGTGATATCTTCAGACCTTTTGTTTATATGTATACTAATACATGTCACTATGGAAACCAATATAAGGAGGGGATTAGCTCCAGCTCTGGGGCGGACCTCTGGGGAAGGACAAGGAAGTATCAACTTGCATACGCAGAAGGATGTTTTAGGGCCTTTTGCGAAGTTTCCATCTTCCGCCTGATACAAGGTGTTTAGCTACATCTAAATACAGGAAGAGGGGCCTGCACACATCTCTGCGGTGGATCTCCATCCTGATTGACCTTCTAGGCCAAGAAAGAATACTGTGTTAGCAGATAGGGTATATTGGTTCCCATGGTGATTTTTGTGTTTATAGACATGTTTTTTTATTTTTCTTTTTACCGAATCTTGAACCACTTAAATCCAGACTATACCAGTTGTCAGTTACAGCTGTCTGAAATTCTGTATTCTTTGACAAATTTTTAAGGTTTTATTTAATTAATTAATTTATTTATTTATTTTTAATGATGAAAGATTACATCTATTTGTTTATTTTTGGCTCCATTGGGTCTTCGTTGCTGAGCGTGGGCTTTCGTTGCAGCGAGCGGGTGCTGACTATTCTTTGTTGTGGTGTGTGGGCTTCTCATGGTGGTGGCTTCTCTTGTTGTGGAGGATGGGCTCTAGGCATGTGGGCTTCAGTAGTTGTGGCTTGAGGGCTGTAGAGCGCAGGCTCAGTAGTTGTGGTGCAGGGGCTTTGTTGCTCTGCGGCATGTGGGTCTTCCAGGACCAGGGCTTGAACCCATGTCCCCTGCATTGGCAGGCGGATTCTTAACCACTGCATCACTAGGGAAGCCCTAAGGTTTTATTTTAAATGATCATGTGCATACATGCTCAAAGACACAGAACTTAAATTCTCCCATTTAAAAGTTATATGAAAGACCACATTAATAGTCTAAATCTTTGCATGTATGGTTAAGTTATTATTTTTACAAGGAAGGATATGCTCTGTTATTTAAAGCTTATTGTCTCTTTTTCAGATGTTTGTTTTCAAATAGGATTCAGGCTAAATCACTAATAACTATCTAATGCTACATAAAGAGATTACTACACTAAGCATTATGAGTATTTACCTTTGATTCTTATGTTAGTATTTTGTTATCCTTAACTGAAAATATTCAGTAAAGATAAGGAAACATACATTTATTTAATATCTTAGTCATCATATTTGTCTGATTATGTGTATTTTTAATACTATAATGTATGGGAGGTCACTGTAGAAATAATACACTTGTTTGCTAAGATTGGGTATGACATGTTTAAACTGGACAATATTGTTAGAAATAGAAAGAAAGATATGTTCATGTGATCATCAGATTACTTGATATAGAATTGATTGACACAATAATTATTACATTTATTTTAAAGTACCTATGTGATAAGAAATCATGGGGAATAAAAAAAATGTAGTTCTAAAATACCCTGAATTTGAGAGATTAAAAATTAATAGCAATTGGGAAGGAAATCCAAAAAAGTGGGTATATATGTATACATATAGCTGATTCACTTTGCTGTACAGCAGAAACTAACACAACATCATAAAGCAACTATACTCCAATAAAAATTAATAAAAAAATGAATAGCAATAGGATTTGCAGAAACTTTGATAATGGTAGTAAATGTAACACTACATTAGGGAAGCAAACTGTTTCAAACCAAATTACTAGATAACTGTTGTTCCCAGGAGCAATTCAAAGATTTGAAGTCTTTTTTTTTTTTTTTTTTTTACATTGGAGTGTAACTGCTTTACAATGTTGTGTTCATTTCTGCTGTACAGTGAAGCAAATCAGCTATATATATACCTATATCCTCTCCCTCTGTAACCTCCCTCCCACCCATCTAGGCCATCACAGAGCACTGAGCTGAGCTCCCTGTGCTATATAGCAGGTTCCCACTAACTATCTATTTTATACATGGTAGTATATTTATGTCAAACCTAATCTCCCAAAAAAGTTTTGAGGTCTTTAGCTTTGAATTTTATTAACAACACGTATATTTTAAATAGTTAAAATTGTCTTAAAAACACTCAAATAATTAGTTTATTCAATTTAAGTACATTAGAGAACACCAGTAGATTGACTTTTGCTACAGAATTACTGACATAAGTGCTTGAACTCATTTTTCTGCATGCCTTTTAATATATCTCCTCTACTAAAACCACATGAAAAAACATTTGAACTTCTTATACTGCATTATGGATCTTCACCTGAATTCACATCTGTACATAGGCACCCGTGTAAAATGTTATGTCTGAGTACACAACCAAAACACCCATATACCATCTTCTATTAATGAATGCCCAGCAAGTTGCAGCTGTTTTTGCTGTGAGCACACTCTCATCATGGGGTAATAGTTTTTCAGTAAAACGTAAACATATAACACACTGAATTGTGATACTATTGCATCATTTTAACACGTAGAAATTCTAAATATTGTGTGTTTCTTGTATTATCTTGATATTTATTTTAAGGATGGAAAGTATTCGATTAAATTTACACAAAGAATTTATTATTTAACTTTAAAGTTTCTAGATAATGATATCTGATACTGCAAAGAGATCTCAAACCAGATCTGATTACAGTGCTTTAAATACACAGACTATTTTTGGATGATACGCAAGAAACTGTTAACAGGGTTATTCTATGTAAGAGGTCCTCACTTCTGGGTAGGAGGGAAGCTGAATTTGCTTTTAGTTGTATTCTGTTGCATACTCTTTTACAACGTGTTTACTGCTTAAAATTTTTACTACGTTCCATCTGTAAGCTTTTAAATTAATTGTACAGTGAAATGTGGTAAATGTTATAATTAGGAGTTTTTTTGAAATGTCTTTTGCATCTACTTCACTGTGGGAATCCAAATGTTCTTGATTCCATCCAATCAATATAAAGTAAATTGGAAGCTGAAATATAGATGTTTTTGTCAAAAAACTTTTAATAAGTGAATGTTATATATTTTAACTCAGGTAATAATTTATAAAATCTACTTGAATATTATTATTTTTGTTATTGGGGGTTTTACTAGCAATTTCATCTGGGGAAATTTTTCCAGTTGCCCTTTTTTATTAAAACCTCTGTTACAAGGTTTAAATTTCTGATATATTAATATTTTCACTTGTATTGGATCATTCTATGCTTATATAACACATAGGAGGTGGAAATTATTATGACCACCTTAGGGTGAAAAAAATTGAGGCTCAGAGAAGTTTAGAGCCTTCTCTAAGACCAAAGAGCTAGTAAATGACAGAGCTGTGGCTTGATCCAGGTGTTTTTAACTCTGTATCCAACATTTGTTCTATGGTCTCACAATATTTCCAGTGAGATAAGACGTACCTATAAGAAAGAAATAACACATGGTTGAAAGTATAATACAAGCATGTCCAATTGTTCTTAGTACTTTCTCCATGAGAAATTGAGAATTCAAAAAATGATAAAGGGATGGGAATTATAGTCCAAGAGCATGGCAAGCAAGTCATGTGGCCTCAGGCTCTGAACTTCGGCACTGATACCCGTGGGAACCTCTGTCTTGGTGTTGATTACGAGGCACAGTTTGCGTTCATCGTGCCCAAGTCCATGTCTCAAGACTCTTTCTCCTGTCACTGTTCCTTTATGATTGAAGCATTAACTGTTCTTGCTAATGCTACTGCCTGAAACATAGTATGTGTTCATTCACAAAGATCCGATGAATACATTCTCCCTCCTTCCTGTTATCCACCCAGAGAGTGGTTTCATTTCATTGAACCCAAAGCTGATGATTGTAGTTACCTGATGCCATAATTGTTCTCATTGTTCTAGTGCCCATAACTTACTTTCTTACATTATGAATTATGATCTATTCGTTGTTCCCCATTGTCATGTTCAACTTACTTGTCAGAATATAACCTATTATTTTGTATATATACAGCCTCTTTCTGTCCCTCCAACCCCCATACCACTGATGTATACTAATTTTTACTTGCTTTACCGTGTACTCTCAAGATACTATGTTCTCTTCTGCTCCAGCTACCTGAAGAGCTTGCAGCTTACTTCATCAATCAACTGTCCATCCCACTCAGTTTAGAAGTCTAATTCCAAACCAGGTCTATCCCATATGTCCCTTCTCTATATATTCAAATAGACTTTGTCCTGGCCTGAATGATCATACAGAATATTATTTACTATATTGATCTGTGCAAAGGTACCTCTCCAAGAGACATTTGACATAATGGGGAAATTGAAACATGTCTTACGATGCCTTTATGGTGCTGTCATTAGAAGTAAACCCAAGCTCTTGAAACTGTCTTTTTCTTCATTCTTACTGCCATGACTTGTAGTAGGTTTCCCCTCTCACGTGGCCCACTATGCTTCAGACATGCTTCAGGTGTACAGCTAACTTAACTACTGTACAATATATAAAGCCAATATAAGTCGCTTAATTCTAGTTTAAATATATGAATTTTCCTTTAAGTAATTTGTAGTTACTTTTTTTTTTTTAATCTACCATTTCTTCCCAAGTTCTTGTCAACTAAGGCCATGATTATTCTGACTGGTGTCTCTCATTTTATTTTATTTTATTCTGTTTAGTTCAACAAGTTACTTTAGCTCTACTGTTTCATTAGTCTCTGGAAGACTAATGTCTCTTTTTCCTCAGTGTTTTCTATCTTCTTTCAAGTCTTTGTAGCATGTTGTAATGGGTGGGCCTGGATAATGAGTCCAGAGTTTTGAGTTCTGTGGTTGGTTTCATATACTTCACATACTGACTGTACTTATAACCTTACATAATTTATTTCACATCAGGAGTATAAGTAAATCCACCAATTTTCTGGAAGTAAACTCATAATTCCCTATCGCTTTTAAGGAGGGATGATATTTTGTCACAATTAGATGGGAGATAGTTTAGGGTTCAAAGGATTTTTGAGTATGAACTTGAGAAGAATTCATATTGAACGTGAGGAATTGTATATTTTTTGAGGGCACTTCAACTTGAATTCAGATCTTCCATAATGTCTAGCAAAAGGGCAATTGCTATCTGAAAAATATGCTAAGAAAACACCCCACATTTTTTTGCTAATTGACAGATGGTTCGCAGTCATAGGTTCTTTTTCATGACATTTCTTCTTTTATTATTTCATTGGGGGCAACTTAAACATGTTAAAATAGTAAACCTTTTTTTTCTCCCTTGAACTTGTGGTTTTAGATGTTTATGAACAGTATCACCTTAACTCCCATGAAAAAATGTAAAACATTAAAGCCAACAGTTCCATGGATGAAGTGAATATATGAAACAGATACATACATAGATTTTAACAGTGGATTTATGCAGGTTACACTGCTTTCCCTAAGGATCATGCCTCTGGTTTTTAAAAAATGTTTAATACTGTAAAAGTGGGGAAATGTTTTGGTGGTAAAGTAGCCTTTCACATTAGCCCCTTACTTTACACTAAGTAGATAAGAGACAAGCATATCTGCATATGAAGTCAGCAGTGGTTAAAAGATAAGCAAGGGAAATGTTTCATATCAATGACAAATTTATGGAACACATACTACAGCCAGGTACTATTCTTAATTCACTTATGTAATTCTACCAACAACTCCTATTATAATACACATCTTACAGGTGAAGAAACAATACAGAAGCGTACATAGAAAAGTGAAGTGAGTCACCCAGCTATAAGTAATTACACAAGGTGGTTTAGCTCAAGAGTTCATGTTCTTAATCTCTATCTGTATGCCTTCCAGAGTAAGAATGCTGCATGATGCCAAATCCACTTCCAGGAGAACGATTCAGATTTGGAAGTCTCAGATCTGAGTTTCTAGGTGGCAAGTATGGCTTGTAGGGTGGAAGAGAGGACCAAATGGCTATGCAGTCACAGGGCTTGGAGCCAGGCTGTTCCTGAGACTTTGTATGAACTATACCAGTGGTTTTAGATGCTTTAGAAATGTAAGCTGTTCTGTATGAAATGCGTAATCCACTTCCTGAATGAATACACTTGCATGGTGTTGTTTCCTCTCCGTGGATAGGAAATACCAATAATTGCATTCGTGTACTTATATCTTTTGAAGAGCACATGCATTCTATTGGCATCTTTACAGTGTGTACATATGGGGTACATCACTTTGAAAGATAAATACATACCACAATAGCAGAAACAAGTTAGCAAAATAGTTGCACTGAGAGTTTGTTCTGCCTTTTACCATCACCTAGCCATCAGAAATTGCTGGCCTGATAACCATATCAGAACAGCTGTACTTTTTAAAAGTGTTTTGATTCCTAAACAACTCCTACTATTACTCCCTTTTTAGACTTGCTATTTTTATCCATTTGTGCCAGTGAATTATTATTTGAGCATGAAATAGAGCAGGAGAGAACATGAAAGAAATAAGCTAATGTAGACATATTTCCCGACCCAGTATGGATGCAACTGATTTGCCAACTACATTCAGTTTATACATGTAAAAAAAAATGAATCTGCTACCAGGAAGCCAGATTGAGAAAGTCCAGATTGGTTTGTGACAATTTCCTGCTGTTTTTTTTGACATTTAACTCTGAGTCAACAAAATGCTTTTTCTATATCATGTAGCTTGACAATATGAATTGAATGCTTCCCCTCAGAACCTGAAACATTGACAAAGAAGCCAAAATTATGTGATGGTTCCAGAGGTCCCATGTTAATTAGCAGTCAGTAGTTTTCTGTGCAGGTACAGTTGTGTGTAAGAGAGACCTTAATAAAATATACTGTGGTTCTGTTTAACGCTCAACTTGCTGCGTGTAAAGGAAAACAGGTCCACTGGAGGGTGAACATAGTGTCATGATAACTAAGGTCAAATTTGTTTGCTCAAGAATTTGCTTTGAATTTTAGTTATTCAGCTGTGTTTACTAATAAACCATGCAAGCATATTAATAAGCAGTCTTAGAGACACAATGGCTAGACTTTCTGTTTCCAAAATATTGGCCCAAATTGCAAAGTCCACTCACAAAAAGACACTTCCATTGGTTAAGCAAAGGATTGCCAAGCAAAAGAAATGCAGTTATTCTAAATTTGTGATATTTTGGACTGTACATTATAAATATTCAATGTATATATACTAGATAATACTACCAAAGAATAAAAATAGAATGAGCAGATATACCATAAATTCATACATGTAACTGCTACACACAGCTTTTAAAAGCAAAAACAAAACAAAAAGGAAAAGTAGATGAAGATATTGAGATACTGAGATTTTTTGGTTTCTGAGGGAGGGTATACTAAATGACCATGACCAAATGAATCTACCATTGTAGGTAGTTCCTGCCATTCTCCACCACCCAGATTCCCCAAGTAGTCTCTAAGATTCTTTTTTTTTTTTTTTTTTTGGTCGTATATCAGATCTGTCAAATTAAATACTTATAACTAGTATTCTAGACCTGGTTAAAAAAAAAATTGAAATTTAACATGCTATAAGCAACTCAAGTCAATGACTTAACTGTTAATGTTTTTTTTTTTTTTTTTTTTTTTTTTTTTTTTTTCCTTGCGTTATGCGGGCCTCTCACTGTTGTGGCCTCTCCCATTTGCGGAGCACAGGCTCCGGACGCGCAGGCTCAGTGGCCATGGCTCACGGGCCCAGCCGCTCCGCGGCATGTGGGATCTTCC